>NW_010271163.1:0-3199 GCF_000690775.1 Eurypyga helias
TGAGGAACGCCACTCGTCACTGATAACGCCACTCATCACCATCATCTTCATCACTCCGTTTATGTCTGACCCACCTGCCAGTAAGGTCAATGTCAGGAAAATGAGGTCCATGACAATCCTACCATGCACTCCTCACGGCGTAACAGACCAAACCCAAATTCCCATGCAGGGACAGCTCTATCTTTAAAGGCGTTGCCCCCCAGAGAAAAGCTGTAAATACTTTCTTGCTTTCCCTGATACCAGTAGTAATTGAGGATGCTCTACCTCCCATGGGAACAAGCATGGTTTCCAGGCATATTGAAAGTATTTTACGTTATTTTAACATCTCATTTGGAATGATCCCACTGGGCTCTTTCTTTGACTGTGCGTACTAGGTTTCATTCAGTGTTCCACAGGGCATGGGGCTACGGCATGAGAACAAAGTAACTCAATCCTCTGCTTCCGTGTTATCTTCCTCTCACCCACAATATTTTGAAAATTCATGAGAAAACCATAACTGGTGTTATTTATTATCTGCCAGTGTTATTTATTATCTTACAGTCTTGAAGGATTTCTTCGTTCTCAAGAGGTAGCAGTCCCCGCTACAGAAATGGCTTAGCAACCAGCTGGCCAGGCAAGTCGAGAGAGTTGAACCATGAACCAACATCATGGGAATATTAAAAAAAAAAAAAAAAAAGGAACAAAGCAGCCTGTTGATAAAAGTTGGGGGTTTTCAGGCAGAGTGTGTCAGCAAAAATATCCTCTCAGTAGTGTCAACTTTGGTTATCAACAATAATAGAGCAGGTCCTCCTGCTCTTCCAGCTCATGCCATTTGGGAGAGCACTTTGAGCTACACAGGAGGGAGAGTTTTGAAGTCCGTATTTCCTGTGAAAGGGTTATCTGTTTGCAGTGGTACGATCCTGCTGCTAACTCCTCTGAGCATGGACAAGATCAATTCCTGTCCTACCTGTCCTCACCTGGAGGGCTAGATCTGCTGTAAAGACATGAAATCAGAACTATTCACCCGGAGCCACACCTCAGCAGTGTTTGCACCAGTGACCAAGCCCAGAAAAGGGCAGAGGAGGGGGGAGAAAAAACAGGGAAATCTGCAAGTACTCCATGAGCAGAGCTGCTGAAAGCGATGAAAGACACGATGTCAACCAGCACATTTTCCTGTGTCCTTTGACCCCAGTCCCCATGCTCTTCTCTCTGGACCATCCTCATCACTCCACGGCCAACTTCTGGATGAGAAAGGATGGCTCGTGCTTGGGTTCACAGAGGATGAACCAGACAGGTAAGAGCAAGCCAGCAATTTGCTATCAACCTTCTGGTAGCTAATATTTTGTCCATTATAGCTGACAGGGGACTCAGAGACAGATGTGCCGCCCATAGTGACAAAAGAACTTATGTTCTGAAGCCAACCGCTTCCCTTGAATTCCCCTCATCACTCTACGTCGTAGACTGCTGCTACTTTACAAACATCTTCTCCTGAGCCAACCCTCCCAGAACGACTGGATTTGATGTTACACCGCAAAGCGACAGGAGGAGATAGGGATATGTGTCCACCCGACATGCCATTTCCCACGAGGCCTAGAAAAGATCATCATACTTTATTTTATGATCAGTGGGTCATTCATCTATATCTGCTTTGAAGCCACCGTAGACTTTTTGCCAATCACTAATAGAAACTAAATAAACACAGCCAAACAGTGTCATCTATCTGTGCGGTGAGTAATTATGAGGGATTCCTCTTTAAATAGATGCTTAAGTAAATATAGAAATATCATTTTACAAACGCTGGCTCAAGAAGGGATGTTGGGGAACTACAAAGAAGGGACACCTCGCTTACATATGTACATGTGTAAGCGCAAATGTGACCCTACGCTGTTATCAAGCACATAGCAAAGGGGTCTATTCTGGCTTTTAAGGTCAGGTGTGTTCTTTCTTCACTGCGCCATATTCGAGATGGAAAAGTATATTTCTATTTCCAAGGCTTCATCCATAAAAATGACCTTTTAATTGAAAGTTTTCATTCTGGCATGCAACACACTTCATTTCCCAAGGAGGCTACTGGGGGGGCTGTTTCATATAATCCATGATGAGTTTGTGCAATATGACGGAGGGTCATAATGCATCTGTATGATCCTCCTATACCCTATTTATATAGGGTGTCCTAGCTGATGGGATGTTTTGCCCTGCCCACTTCAATCCTCCCCCCGTGCCCCAGGGATGCAGTATTCATCCTCATGTCTGCTCCTGCAACATGGGGCTGGGCTGTGGGTCGAGAGGTGGATGTTTCTAAGTGCCATGCGGAGCCGTTTGCCACGTAAATGCAGCAATTTAATTATTAAGGATGGGTTGGATTGGGAAGTTCAGCTGTCAGTGGGCAAAACTCAACGGCGTGAAGAAGGAAGAAGAAAGCAGGAAGGGGAAGCGACGGGGAAGCAAAAATGGTTTCAAATGCCTCTGTAACCGTCTGCGGGTCGGAGAAGTGGCTGGTGACTCCCACTGACGCCTGCCAGCGTACCACCGCGATGGCTCACCCGGCCAGCTGACTGCGGCTGAAAGATCCATGTCCCGGATGAGTAATGGAGATGGTGGCATTGAGGGAATGGGTGCGCATGTAAGAGACAGTGGGGCATGTAGAACTGCTGCTGGGCAGGAAACCAGGGCACCCAACTCTGGAGAAGGAAGGGAACGGGTCCCTGCCATGGGCAACTTCACGGATGCTGTTAGAGCATCAGGGGTTTTAGCACTGACACTTGAATTTCTAATATCTGTCCTAGTTCCCCTCCCCTCCGCAGCTCAGTCCCTTCAACCTCCGCACACTCAGAGCCCCCCCTGCTTTTACTGATAAAACTGTTGAACCGGAAAGGAATCACAATGTGACGTTTTGGCAATATCGCTGCCATCGTGTGAAAATAAACAGGCAGGGAGATCAGAGTGAGGGATCTCGGGACTCGCAGCAAAGGGAGGCAGCAGTAGGACATGGGCTTTTGCAAGAGGATGTCCCTTCTCCTCCAGCGCTCAGTGGCTGCAAGCTCAGTGAGACTGCATGGTGAAATGCCATATCATTGTTTGCTTTCTATCAAACGGGGCCATGCCATCACTTTTTTAGGAAAACGGCTGCTTTCTGAATGCTTGCAGCCACTCAATGGGAGCTGTGGCCAGGCACACGGGCTAGGTACAGCCCAAGCTGTGGCCAGCAGGGCGAGGGAGG
>NW_010271163.1:3410-11673 GCF_000690775.1 Eurypyga helias
CAGCCTTCCAGTACCTGAAGGGGCTACAAGGAAGCTGGGGGTAACTTTTTACAAGGGCAGGGAGTGACAGGACAAGGGGTAACAGGTTTAAACTGAAAGTGGGAGGTTTAGATTAAATATCATGAAGAAATTCTTCCTGGAGAGAGTGGTGAGGCACTAGAACAGGTTGCCCAGAGAAGCTGTGGATGCCCCATCCCTGGAAGTGTCCAAGGCCAGGCTGGATGAGGCTTGGAGCAACCTGGTCTAGTGGAAGGTGTCCCTGCCCATGGCAGGGGGTGGCACTGGGTGGTCTCTAAGATCCCTTCCAACCCAAACAATATCATGAAGAAATTCTTCCTGGAGAGAGTGGTGAGGCACTAGAACAGGTTGCCCAGAGAAGCTGTGGATGCCCCATCCCTGGAAGTGTCCAAGGCCAGGCTGGATGAGGCTTGGAGCAACCTGGTCTAGTGGAAGGTGTCCCTGCCCATGGCAGGGGGTGGCACTGGGTGGTCTCTAAGATCCCTTCCAACCCAAACCATTTGATGAAAGAGCTGCTCCCAGCGGGGCAGTGGCACCATGTCCCCCCACGCTGCTGCAGACCTCCTGGGATGTAGGTGTTTGTTGGGGTGTGAAGCTGTGGTCCCCGAATCAAACCTGGCTGAGCTGCAGTGCATCACTCACCTGTGCCTTACCCTGGTGTCTCACCTGGACCATGCAGCTCCCTGGGCTTCTCCTGGGAGTCTGTGTGCCCCACCAAGGGTGCCTCACCCACACTGTGATGGGCATCGAGGACAAGGTAGAGGAATTACCCTCTGGAGGGATTTGTCTTGTCTCCGAGACCCTGAATCAACCCTATATGACGTTAGACCAGAAATCTTTTTTCTGGCCAAATCTAGGTAAGGTGAACACCATCTTATAAATGGCCTGGCCAGGTAAGTACCAATAGTGACATTAATTTTTTCAATCAATGTCAAACGGTCTATCAGTTCATTCAGGTTTCTCCTATCCAGTCTGGAGAACAGAGACAAAGTGCCTTGGAAGATCTTGGAACAGAAATACACACTGCCCTCAGGGGTGCACATAATGCCATGGGATTGCTGTGTGTTACAACATTCCTTTAACACCGTGTCATCTAATGACAGACTTTCTTCTCTTTGTCTGGGGGGAGGGATAGAGAAATTAGCTTTGTTATACAATTTCCTCCCTCTCAGCATCTGTCATTTTAGCTTTCAGGTAGATGCACGGCATAGAATACATTAACTGTAAATAAAAAATATGTTCCTCTTTGTAGTACCTGCCTTTGGAGAGTCTTGGAGGAGTAACTGCATCTCTGGACTGCAAGTAGTTCATGAGCCTTGGAATAATAACTCAGCGAGGAAACTGTTAGTAAACAAGGTTACAGCCTGGTAAACTGAGGCAGGGGTTTGGCTCTGTTAAAAATGGGATTAAACCAGCAATTCTGTAGAGTATATGAAGGTATGAAAATCTCTATAAATATATTAAAATGTCTATAAAACTTATGTTATTTAATGCAGAATGACACACTTTCAAACTGAAATTATATATTTCTTTTTATTTACTTGTTTCCCTGCACCAGGACAGTCAATATCACAGAATCACAGAATGGTTTGGGTTGGAAGGGACCTTAAAGACCACCTAGTTCCAACCCCCCTGCCATGGGCAGGGACACCTTCCACTAGACCACGTTGCTCCAAGCCTCATCCAGCCTGGCCTTGGACACTTCCAGGGATGGGCATCCACAGCTTCTCTGGGCAGCCTGTTCCAGTGCCTCCCCACCCTCTCCGGGAAGAATTTCTTCCTGATATCTAATCTAAACCTCCCCAACTGCAATTTAAACTCGTTACCCCTTGTCCTATCATTCCCTATATTCCCTATGTATATCATTCCCTATATATATCATTCCCTATATATGTATCATGTCCTAATATTCCCTACTAAGTGCCGTGAGAGTTCCACCCCAGCAGTGCAGCAGCATCCACCAGTCCCACCAGTGTCAGCGGGGCCACACCACTGGGCAATGGCACATGCACACACACAGAGGTGGTCAGCTCAAGCTGCACCGAGACTAGCAGGGATTGGCGTGGGGCTGAGCGGGGCAAGCACCATGGGTCACGATTTTATCACGTGTTAAATAAATAATAGCTGGTTTTAGTATTTACCTTACCAAATGTTTCTTGTTTTTCATGTGCAACTGAAAGATGCTCTGAAGGAGTGGCACAGCTTGCATCTTTTATCCCAAGGCTGCATCCCAGCTAGTGCTGTGCAAGAGCCTCGGGATGGGTGTTGTCAGCAAAATTTTGTGTGCAAGGAAGCAGTGCTTAAAATAGTTCAGATGTACAGAAAATCCATCCTTGCTTCTGAGACTCTGAGTAGTCCGGTAAGTCAAAGCAATTAAGAGGGCTTTCTGGCTTTACTTAATCTAATTTACCACATTTTTCTGTGATGAATATGTTGCAGAATAGTTTAACTAGTCCAAACTAAATGAACCTTCAGATCAGTGCCAATTTAGCTTATCTGCTGTTCTGCAGACTGACATGGTTGTCAGTGTGAGAAGGAGGAAGATGCACTTAGACCCTACGTTAACGCTCACCAGAAGCACCAGGACAACATGCCATGATGTTTCTAGCTTGAATGGAGAAGCTGAGATGTTGCTGTCCCTTCTACCCCTTTCCATTCAGATTTTGCACTGAATGTATGGATTCAGTTATTGGGGCTGGACATGAGAAGCTGGAGTTGGCAACATTAAATGGCCAGCTGTGTATCTGCTTGCCCTATATATGGGTCAAATCTGTAATCAGCTGATGTAACTGGTCCTATCAATTAAACACATGTTGGAATTAATGCTGCAATCTAATAAAACTTCCTCCCTCAGCAGGACCTTGCTGGTGGGAAACCCCTGGCTCTAAACTCCCATTGGCACCCTTTGGATTTCAGGCTTCTGGTAGGAGCTGGTATGGTCTTGAGGAACGTGAGCTTCAGACTTCCTAGCACATCACCATAAACAAAGAGAGTAATAGTAATCATAATAATACTTAGCACATAAGGACAATAGCTGTTGGGGCTGTGAATGGGATGGTTGTTGCAAACCTGTGTTGGTGCCTGTGATATCACCCAGTCTGGCAGGAGGTCTGCAGCTCAGATTTCTTAAGTGCTTTAGGAGGTGGTAATTGTCTCACTTTTGCTTTAAAGACAGTGTTAATTACGTTTTTAAACAATGGGTCCTTTAATTCTCTGTCAAGGGCTCTTCCCTTTCTCTATGATTTGGAGGGTAAGTGTTGGAAGGGGTGGAGGCTTTGCAGTTAAATACCATCACTGGGGCTATCAGATGAAAAAAAAAAACCAAACAACTGGGTCATTGCAGTTGATGCACTTCAATCTCAAAGTTGTGTCTTTCTTTGAACTCGAAGGGGCAGTTACTGTAGGATCCATCACAGTGCACTTGCCCTCTCTGCTTCAAATCAGTTTTCTTCTCTATTCCATAGGTGGTGTTCAGTGGTTCAACTCTCTGTCATTAAATTATGCCAGCAAACACCCAGAAATAATAACAAAAAAAACCAAAAGAACCAAAAAACCAAAACAACCTGTCAACCTTGTCTGTAATATCTTTTGGATATTTCAGACTCAAATTACTTCTGTGTCTCTGAAAGAACAAATATTAACACATTTGTGAAATGGTGGGCCATGTTCTGCATTCCCTAGAAGACTCATCCAGCAGCCCACAGGTAACTCAGCCAGGATGGCTGCTTCTACCTTCGCACAGAAGATGTAATTTTTCCTCTTAAATGAGGAGAACAAGTCTGGGCCTCCTTTGGATTAATCGTTGCTATCAGATGGCATGTCTTCTTCCCTCCAGACGAAATGAATGTGCTGGTTTGGGGAACGTGTTTTTGAAGAGTCAATCTTTAAATTACACTTTACAACTAATACTCATTTGGGGTTTTTTTCCTTCAGTTTATGCAATTTGGATTGTTAAATCAGGGTAGTCGGTTCCTGTCCAATTCTACAGCTCTTGTTTTTCTGAAACTCCCTTATTCCAGGTTCAAAGGAAATTTCTCATCCTGGAGGTAGTGAGGGGTCCCAATTTCATTTCAGTGCCACTCTCCAGTTCTCGAGCAATTTCCATCACTTGGACATTTTAGAGAAAAATTCTATTCCGAGCAGGTTGGTTTTCTTGGAACAGTGCCATGTTGAAGACTGTCATGAAAGTGTTTCTGTTGGGTTTAATATTTGTAAAAACCTATTAAAAAAATCCCAACCCTACATTTAGACAAATGAGGCGTTTTCAATTATCTGTCTTAATACATTGGCTCTACTAATTCATAAATTATCAGGTACGAAGGGCTATTCTTACTGTCTAGACTACCCACCCGAGTAACTCAGACCAGAAAGACTCCCTGCACCCATACAGGTTTAAACCAGCTGGAGCTCATCTTCTGAATACCACCAAAACCTCACTTCAAAATTATTAGTGACAGAGCATCCACCACAACCAGTGGTTAATTACTCTACCTGGATCATTACCGGTGAAAAACAATGCTTTGTTTCTCGCTTGTGTCCTCCTAGCAGACCATCCAGCTGTCGGCTGCTCCTGTATCTTTGAGAGACTCAAGAAACCATTATCAAACCCCTTTTTTTCCCCCATGCAGTTATTTTGTGACAAAGTCATTGCAGACTTCTACATAAAAGACGTTACTTGTCTGCAATTGTCCTGGTTTGGGACTATCTTTTAATTATTTACATGCATCTTACAGTTCCTTCTTAAGCACATCATGGGGGTGGGACATACAGGGCCCAAAATGTTGTCACATGGAGATAGAAGGTTCCCATAGAAATGGAATATGAAGCAGTATCCAAGTACTTGTTACTGAAAAGGAGATTTTGTCTTGGATTTGAGAACAAGAAATCTAAAACCTAGACGCAGGCCATTGCATGATGTAACTGCAATACTCAGCACTCACAGTATCAGTGCTTTATCAAGGGCTTTTGTCGCAAGTGTCTGATCACGAAGGCACATTTTATGTCAACCTGCAGGTCAGTATGAGGCTCACTGATCCTGAACAACTCACCACAAACACGGGAATTTTCTTTTTACAAGAGGCTGACATCAGTCTCTGACTGGACAAAATTCCCATCAGGATCAGTGGGCACTGTCTGTGGAAAAGACGGTGAAAAGCAGAGGCTGGTGTCTCACCACCTCTGAGGATATGGCTAATGTTGGAGGGAGAGAAATCAGCTCCAGAACACACGTGGCCAGGCCACCACGCGAAATACAGAAAGACACATGAATGATGGTAAGGTTATGACCTATCCCATTAAAAAGGAAGGAACTCCAAAATTACACCCCTACCTGCCAGCAATAGGAAATACAAAAGCTGGTGATTTTCCTCTTGCTTTGCCTGCTCCGCTCCCATCCCCCTTAGAACGATTTCCTTCAGCCAAAAAGGGTTTGGGTAGCTTTGGCTGATTTGATTGAATGAACTGTGAGTTCCTCCCGTTGGTAAACTGATTGGCGGTGGTCCCTGACGGCTCCCCTTCTGGGTAAACTGGTGCTGAAGAAGGGCACATCCCTGCCTTGTGGCTGCCAGCTGAGCAGCCCAACTTCAGGATCTGATAAATCCCCCTAAAGCTTGATACCTCCCACCAGAAGTCAGGGATTAGCGTGATAACTAAGTGATGGTTACCCCACCCTTCCCCAGTCCCCCTAGGCATAGGTGTTGCCGTGTCGTATATACCGGATCTTCAGCATCCCGGAGGCAGTGGATCCACACGTTGGACGTTTCCTGAGGTTTAACAGGCACATCAGGACCACGGGATGAAACCAGAAAGTAGCTATTTCCATCTCTACTCTAGACTCTGGAGGGTTCAGGACAAGGAATTGTAGAGTAACAGAAACCCCTATTTCCCATGCCAGCCCTGCTATCTGGTCCAGAGCTTGTCACAGGTAACCATAGGCACAGGTAACTATGGGTAACTGCAAATAAAGCATTGCAGTTCATGCGTTTGGCAAATGTCCTTGAAATAAGGAGGATTTTGATTTGCACATCTGAAACTCAAATGCTGAAAGGGGGGTAACCAGCTATATTGTGTGTTTACCTTGAAAATCTTCCGGCAAAGCTGCTGCGGTTTCTGGTTCCATATAGAAAAATCCCTTCTTCAAAGCCTACCCAAAAAAAGTCTGAAAACATATATTTATTACTTCAGACATCTGAGCATATAAGTGCAGGTGCAATGCAAATGAAGGAAGAATTACACTTAAGGTCGTGCATTAAGTTTGTATATTTTATATGAATACTAAGATCAGGAGCTCCACAGAGTACAACATAGACCCCAAAGGCTTTGGGATCTCTGGGCTGGACTGCTGGAGAAAGAAGCCGATCTCTTCCTCAGAGAGGCAGCAAAAGGGATTTGCAAACTTTCCCTTATCTGTAAAGTCAAATATTCCACCTGCCTCCAATCCTCCCCTTGACATCTCCCCTTCAACAGACCCACATTTCCTCTGTCTGGCCGGTGGCTCCCAAACAGTGTCACGTTCTGTGGCACTGCAATCCGCAGTCTGGTCATCCCCTCCCAGACTGCCTGACCTCAATCCCTTTCCTCTCACCTCCCGGTCATAAATCCCACCGGCGACATTCGTCAGGAGCTGGGCTAAACCTCGGCTGCACTGGTGACACCGTCACGGGTTATTTGGGGGAACGGCGGAGCGACATGGGAAAGATGTAGGTGTGACACGCGTTAACGGACACTGTACGGCTGTGAATTACCACCAGAGATGCTATGAAGGGCCGGCACCGCGCCTCCTGCCCACCTCAGCTTGCACTATGGCTGGGGGACACCAGACCCTTTTGCAGGAGCACTTGCCCTCTGTCACCAACCGATGTTCATTCTTCCCACTGGCAGCACGCTGGATCCGGTCTGATCCCTGCACTGTGTATACTCCTCATTGATGGACTTCATTATACCAGCATCTTATATTCAAACCAGGAAATTAGGGAGCGATTATACCAATTTAATACGTACTTTTATATAAGGGAGTCGAGATAAGGAGGCTGCCTTGTGTTTAACCCTTTGCTATATCCAAAACCGAAGCAATGCAACATTTGTGTGGCCAAACCATCAAGCTAACACAATTTTGGCTAGCTAAGCACATACGTAAAACCGGGCACGTGTGAGTGCTGTGATCAATTTTGTCTCCTGCGACTGAATGAGTCCCACAGCCCGTGCCTGCCGATGGTACTGATGGACCACTTCAGCTGGACGGACCAACTCCCAGGGCTTGAGAAAGGAGCGTTTTCCCTCGTGCCCGATAAGCACAGGTGAGTGCCCGTCCCACCAGACCTTTTTCTCACTTATTCCACCCACTGGCAGCGAGTCTCCCTCCAACAGACGCACCCTTGGAGTGGCCGGTAGCACCCAAGGGAACCAGCGCTGAAATGATGGTTTTAGCTTGCAGAGCTGCGCGGGACGGGCGAGAGCACGAGGTCCGTGTCTCCCCGTGACCTGCTGCTCAGCGCACAGCAAGGTGGCTTGGAAAAGAGTTTTCTTCGCCGACCTGAGGTCTCATGGCTGGAAGTTGGAGCTGCTGGAGCAGAAGGAGACCTCGGACGCAGCCGAAACGGCGTCGTAACCCGGACTTCAGACATTGCTTGAGAGCTCTGCCCTGAAAATAATGCGTAAAAATAGAAGCAGGGCCACAAGCTTTGCTATTCCTAACGTGCACAAAAGGGTGGGAGAGTGCCAGGAGCCTGCCTGCGCTGCCTCTGCCCTGCCTGCAGTCCGGCTTGCTCCCTCCCACCTCCCCTGAATGGCTTTTCACTGCTGCTAAAAGAGAGAGACATACCCCCAAAAGCGCAAAGTGTGTTTGTTGTTGACCCTCGCCTCCAAAGCGTGTGAAGAGGGATCAGCTCTGTTTGTTTGTACCCGGTAATGATGTCAGGAAAAGGGTTTTTTCCACCCCCCCCCAAGTCTGGTTTTATCCCCTTTGTTGGAAGTGCCTTTGGTGAGCCTCACACCCTGGTGCTGTTAGCAAAACAATTAGGTGAACAGTGCCTTGGCTCCAACTGTCTGTCAAAGGCTGAATTGCAATGCAAATGAACTCGGCTTTAGCGCTTCAAAGACAGCTGGGTTCAGGGAAGGTCCCCAGAAACCTCCCAGAGGGCTGGGGTCTAGGGATGGGGAGTGTAGGATTTTTGCCTACAGGGCTTAATGTGTTGCGCATGAGGGATGCAGTGGATTATGCAAATACATTATACAAACACAATACATA
>NW_010271164.1:0-21451 GCF_000690775.1 Eurypyga helias
GGTGCTGAGAAGTGAGAGTCAGAGAGCACGAGAGCCACAGCCTGAGAGCTATTGCAGCAGATTCTGAACAAACCCTGTCAGCGATAGCATGACTGAGAAAACTAAACAAACCCACCAACTCCCTCACGGAGCCAGCACAGGAGTCAGCAAAGCAGCTAACGCAGGAGTCAAGAGTGTTAGCAAGTGCACAGGAGTAAACGAGCAAGAGAGTAAGGGAGAGATTAATGGCTCCTGGACCCCTTCCTTGCCTCTGCCCTGAGCATGACGTACTATGGAATTAAATACTCCCCTGGTCAGTTTGGGTCAGCTGTCTGAACTGTGTGTTCCCTGCACTGCCTGTAGCGAGACAGTGAGAGCTGGGAACGCAGCTGCAGGATCAGAAGTGGAGAAAGACCTTGAATTCAGTGCAGGCATTGCCCAGTGCCAGCTGTGACCTGATCAGTACTTCTTTCAGCATCCAGGATCAGGTCCCTAACAGGCACGGTGAAAAGAGTTAACTCCTTCCTGACTGAACCCAGTACACAAGAGCATGAGGTTTTAGAGCCTGGGTTACTACAGTTCCGTTGAGGAGGTTCTGTGTATAGCAATCCACCAGATCAAATATCTCTCATGTCTGAATTTTAGTCTAGTCTGGTATCTCAGATTTCACAATTTAAATGCAATTCTGATGCTTGTTTTTTTAGTTCACACTAGGAAGTATCTGGAGTTTTTAATTTAAAAGCCCATGGAAAAAATTCAGTACACATGTTTTTGTATATAATGCTGAACACTCCAATCTTCCTTTTTCCTTTAAATCTCTTTGGTAAATAATGTAAGGTTGCATAAGACTAACCCATGTGGATTAGTATTTTAATTTTTTTCGTGGTGTCTTCATAATATCACATCCAAGGATAGTGATAGAGTGCTCTTCTACAATGCTAACCCTGTATTATCTTGCAACTTAGAAGACCAAAAGACAGTGTTTTCAACTCAAAAACTCACAAGAGTGAGCAAAAGGACAAGGAATTATTTGGTACCATTTGTACCTCACCTACAATCAAAAATAGCTGCCTGGAAATCCAGCAGTCAGAGAGAATAAAGCACCAGACAAGCACCAGCTGGAGAAACTTGATCTGGGGATTCTTCCAAGGATGGGGAACATCTTTCTGAAGAGACACACATATTTCTTGTTCAAATATAATGGCTGTCAGGGTAAACATTGCCTTAAAGAAATGTGATTTTTTTTTTTTTTTTGTGCAAAATTCTGTGCAAATTTTGTGACCCCCTTCTGGCTTAAGCTTCATTAATTGAGCTTAGAATCAGACCCAAAAAATGATAAATATATATTTTAGGCAAAAGGCAGTCATTATAAAGGTCTTATGCAGGCACGTTTATCATGATATGTTGTTTGTACATACAGCTATAAGTAAACCCAACTATAACATGCAACACAAATTATTATGTAAGAATAAGTTTGCTAAAATGAATGTTTACTAAATGACTATTTAATAATGGGGGTTAATTAAATAGTGTAAAAAAAAAATTTTCCATGAGTAACAGGAACTTGTTAAAATTTGAGAGCTTTGTAAACCAGTAAAATGGTGTTACCATTGCTTGCAACATGCCAAAGGCTTGTGTGAAGTTGACAGCACAGGCCTCAGCACCCATTAGGACTCATTAGGCTTCATCAGGACTTGTTTTGGCCTGCCTGGGGCTTGGTTTTGGTTAGCTTATTTGGCTGTAACAGGGTATCTAAGAACCAGGTGACTATTGTCTGACTTTTTTGGGCTTTTTGCTCAGCTTTTGATGAATGTATGCTTTAAATACAGTTGGTTTACATACATATTTGTAATGAATAGGTAACAGTAACAATCCACTATTCCCTATAGAATGAAGTATCTATGACTCCCAAATAAAATGCAGCATAGAGACAGGCATGGGATGATATGAGGAGATTTAAAGTCCAGGCACAAGAGGATTGTGGATGCCCCAGGGCTGTGAACTGCTCACCAGGGGTCCACTACTGGGAATGCAATCTTGCAAGCTGCACAAAACCAGTTTTAGACATAACACAGAGAACAAAGGACAGTATTCAATGTACGTAAAACACACCATTCACAGTAAAACTGGATGCAGTGTGAGACTACAGGTCACTAAAGAAAGTGTGGAGATGTGGAGCATGTTAGCAAACATAAAAATTACTCCAGGTGGATTCTAGAGTGAGGAGGAAGAAGGAACCATCATTGTATTGCTCTGGGATGCAAGGGTCTTCCAATCCCCATCTCCGCCTGAAAACATCTGCCTGAGATGCAGCTGATGGTGAGTGTGACACCAAAGAAAGAGTAGATACTAGAAAGCTTGTGTGTGTATCACTTTTAACTGTACACAACTTGTCTAAGAGCTCCACATGGGTGAAATAATAATTCTCTGGTTAAACTGTTAAGACTTTAGGCTAACAGTACATTCTTGGCTTCACATATAAGTTTTGTTCCTTTGGCCTAACTGACCTCCACAAGCTGTAACATAAACTGATGGAGATTTCAAGCAACCTAGTCTGAAGCCTGGATGCAATATATTGGTAACTGTTCTCAGGCAAAGCAGTTCAGTTGAAAAAAAGACAAAGCTGTAAAGCATGTGTGAGCTCATGTTAAAAGGAAATGGAGACTGTGCTGAAAGGTGATTAACAGCATGTGGGGAGCAGAAGTAACCTGTATGACACTGGGCCAACAGAAACAAACTGCCAACTTCTGCTTAGGAGAGCAGGTTTTGAGAATAAAAAGCCATTATCATTCTATTCTTTGCTGAGAAGTTTCCCACTTAAATATTTAATTGATCTTTATATTTGTTAAATGAAACCACTTTTTAAGCAAATCAAATCACTACGGATCTAAAAAGAGAAAAAAGGTCATTCCATTCGATGAGTGGTTTCTTGAATACACAACTATTGTAATATTTTGTTTATCCTGCAAACAGCAAAGTAGCAGTAACCACTGGTTACTGTCTTTATTGTGAAACGGCATAACAGAGTCTTGGAGTGAGTCACTGTGATTCACTGAAAGACTGTTCTCTGTGATGGGGCTGTTCTCTCCAGTGTCTTATGTAGGGCAGAGAGGGAAAGAAGGCAGAAGCAGTACCTCTGGACATGTGAACAGAAGAACATGAGTGAAGATTGCAGATAGTCTTGAAATGAACAGCTTATTAGTAAGTGCTAAATGTTTCTGCAAAAAACATTCCCTTTAAAATTAAGAGAAATATTCTTGTCTCCAACAGACTGAAACTCATATATGTTGCCCGCAGTGAAAGTATGAAAACAGCTCAGGAGGTCGGGGAGAGTCTTCTGGTTGGTTGGTTATTTTTGCTTCAGTGGAGCTGTGGTACACAAAATATAGCCTATAGCATGAAACTAAGAAAAGATAGCCAGGACACCTCTCTGAGTGACCAGACTTTTGAGGTTGCATAATCTGTTTTTCTATTTTGGGATGAGAGAAGGGAGAATGGGAGGCCAAGTACCCAAGTTCTCTTGTACAAGTAGGTATAAAACTATAAAAGCACAAGGGGATCATATCCCAGAACCATGACTTTTCAGTATTTTAGGTTGTTGTTTCAAAAAGAAGATTGTTTTCATAAACAGAACCAGAGAACACCCTGGAGGGTCAGTCATGTATTTGATTCCAAATGTTATATTGGCTCGGACTTCCCCTTTTCTAGTCTTTCCTGTTATCCCTTTAAATTCATTAGAAGGTTGTGGATACCAGCCAAAAGAAGTCATTAATGCATCCCTGAGCCCATATTGTTTGAAATATCTTCATAGACAGGAATTTGTAGCATTCCTATAATAAAACTCAGATTTCAACACTGAAGTATGTCTGCGTACTTGCAACACATACCAGAATTATATAGAAAATCTGAACCATGAAACTTTGAGGAAATTAGGAAAATATGCAGTAACATGTAGAAAGAGGCCATTAGGACTTGGTTATACTTTTAAGAACAACCTTAAGCAAGAGATAAATAACGCATGATAGTACACAGGTAATGGCAATGGACTTAAATGTCATTGAATCACAAATTCTTTGGTTTTGCCACACTGAATATAGCAATTTTAGACTGGTCTAAAACTGTTGCTATCTTAGATAAGAAAAGGTGGAACTGAGTCCTGATTCAGCCCTCACTTTGCCCATCTCCAAAAAGGTTAGCTTTTTCCTTTGATGTAGCTGTTGTGTGTTCTATTCTATTCTACTATCTTTTATATTATGTTTGGTTTTATTCAATCAAAATATAATGAAATGTGATTGCCCATCCTAAAAGGGTACATATTAATCTTCTGCAGGAATTACAAAGTATTGCTTTTAGAGAAAAGAAACTACATAGCTTTTTGCTCTAAAGGAATAGAAGTATAGACTTTGCCTAAAGCCTTGGAACAAACCTTCATTTATGAGACAGGGGAATCGTTTTTATTCCACTACATGAATTCACTGGGCTGCCACTGGCTAGTCATAATCTGTTATTGTTTCCCTGCAACCTTGTACTATTAATTTTTCTTTTTAATGAACTGTCCGGTCTAGTTGAGCTATGGGAACTATGATGCAGCTGGAGTATAAATGGTTTATGTCATGCCTTTGTCAAAAGGCTTTCCCCTACAGGACTAGAATGTAATTGAAAAGCCGTTTTAAAATAAAGTAACTGCATGGTTGCAAATGCAGGTTGTCATGAATAAAGTGGGGAAATCCTTTGCATTACATTAGATTTTACCAATCACAACTTGTGTGATTTTATTAATGTTTATACAGATTATTAAAGCCACATAAATTGCATGTTTGCATGATTATATTAGCAAGTATTCCTGAAAGATACTGAGACCATTTTAAGGAAGTTTTCCTTCAACCATGATTAACAATGCAGAAATTGGTTTGGTTAAATACCTCAAAAGAATTAAATACACTAAATTTTAGTCTATTTTCTAGCATATAAATATGCCCATGCTGAAGACAGCAAACTAGCTTCTGAGTAGAATTCAAGAAAGTTTTTGTTACATATATGACCATATTTCATTTAGTGCACTAATAGCTATCCAAAAATATATGCATCAAGAGAAGTCAGCAGATATACTCAGTATATGTTCTGTGTTGTAATTCTGTGGGTTGAAGTTGAAAATTAAAAAATTCAGGTCTTAAGTCCTATATAAATGGCTACTTGTATAGAAGTGAAGCAAGATGTGTAATACAGGTTAAAGCAGGCAATTGGAGATGTAACAATTTCTGTTCAGATATGTAGGCCTCATTAAATGTGCTAGCACTGTAATAAGACAGGGTGATTCTATGTAACTGAAAATTAATCTTCTTTCCACATGGCATTTGTGCAGAAACTAAGCAATTTCCTTCCAATATCTACTTCGTATGTCAGGAATACCATGTGTTTCCAATTGTACTCTAGGCTTACAATGTAAGAATTAAAAACAAGTAATAAAAAGCATGTTATACACAAAAAGGCAAAGTATACATTATGCAACACTGATTTATATATCCAGTAAGTGAACCTAAGTTTCTCATCCTATATGACAGGAATTTTTAAACATGACAGTATTTGATTTTTCAGAGTCCCATGGACCCTTTATTCATATATAATGCTTTTCAGAGTGATATAATTGAGAAAAAAATTATCTGTTGTGCTTACTCTCACTCCCTCTAGAACTTCAGTACAGAAAATCCAAGCAGCATAGGAAGGATATCTCTAGTCAGGATATTCCCACTTAATGATAAGTACTGGCCAACTTCCAGTGTGACTGCATAGCCAAGCCTATGTTACAGCTCCATCTGAACTTGGTAGTGCCTTTCTGTCTGCCCTGTTGTTCTTTGTTCCATTAGCAATAGTTAAACATGAATATTCACCTTCCCAACTGTTTGATTATCTAGTACTATAACAGGAAATTTTCATTCCTGAACAGGCACCGCTGGAAACAGTTTAAGAAAGAAAGATCGCTCAAAAGAAGATAAGAGAATTTAAGAAGCATATGGATGCCCAGGTTTACACGATTATCAACAAAAGCAGTGCTTGTTCCTCTTCTTTTCCAATGAGACACTTCACACTCCAACTAGAGGGAATATCCCACAGTTACTCTGCAGGAAGCTTTCTTTCTGAAATTATTTGCTTGAACTCTGAAGTGCAAAAAAGTCTACAAAAATAGACACAACAGTTTCTCAGATAAGACATGAAAAAAACTTGAGTAGGGACCCAGTTTGTTAAATTCACTTATATCATATACTAGTGGGAGTGATGGGTCTTCAAATTTTCCTTTAAGGTTATTCCTCACAGTCCTTTAATTGAAAAAAAAAAAACCCAAAAAAACCCTCAACCAACCACAAAAAAAAAGCCCACACAAAAAAAACCCCAAAAACCCCCCAAAAAACCCCAACAAAAGTGTAGCTTTGAACTCAAGGACAAGGGGAGCAGAAAGAGGCCTGAACTAAACCTTGAAGTGAGATATAAGAAAATGCCAGAAGAGGCAAACTGAAACAGTGGCAAGAAAATTCACATAAGTGTGCATGGAGGGGAGACCCAGAAAAACTGAATACATATAAGATATTAAGAACTGAATTTAAGATATTTTATCTCTGTCTTCTTGATACCCATGTATGAATTTAAAACCAGTTAGGAAGTCTTCAGTAAAACCAAACTCTTCATCCTATTGAAAAGCTCTATCTGAACATGAACTAATAATTATTGGCAAAACTTTACCCTTGTGTTTAGTGAATACCAGGATAAGATTCTCACATGCTGAGTTACAGCTCCTTCTAAGAAGCCATGGAACATTTCCAACCTGAATTAAATTGAATGCTGTTGGTATCACTGTCAAATAGACTTTCAGCCTTATACTAATTGCTGCAGCCTACCTTAACAAGTCAGTGAATACCATAAACACATATCCTATATAGCTGCTCACAAGCATGTTTAACTATACCGCCCATTTGACTGCCAGAAATAAGATTATCATAATTCAAGGACATTTCCACAGAGATGAAGCATCTGTCAAGCAGGACTTGAGTGCACTGAATGTAAAAACAGTGAATAAGTCAGCTAGACAAAGAGCTTTAATATCCTGACTTTGTACTCTTTACCCCAGACAATTCAGATTGGATCATGCCTTTGATTCTATGAAAATGATAGTATTTACATACTTATTATCTATTACATTTATTCTGTTTCTGAGTTAATTTTTTAAAAATCATGGATACTCCTACAACTGGACAATTTTTACCTCTCTGGAATCTCTGGCTTAACAGACATGGAAGGATGGTCAGTGTCCTACAGTATCAGCTCTCCTGAGTGACAATGAAGTCCAATGGATAAACTTTATGATGCATGAGAAAAACTGACAGGACACATCAAGCAAGGGATTAGTCTTTGCAGAAATGTTGCCCATATTTTACAAATGCGTTAGATACTATGGAAACAAGAAACTAGTTATCCCTATCTGACATCACTCAGAAGATCATACATTTGGATGTACTACTTACCTTCACCCACTGGAAACTTGTTGCCAATTTATGTAGCATGTTCCACACATTTGAAATGTCATTTAATGAGACTATGATGACAATGCAGATGTAACTTGTCTGCTGCCACTTATCCAGTACCTCAGTTCTGGCTGCAAAGAATGAAAAAGTTCATTTGAAATCCAATGCAATTTTGGTACCATAAAAAAAAGAAAACTAAAGTCTAGCCTATAAACTATCACAGTAGCCTAGAGTTTAAAAACTAGCAATTAAATAACTTATAATTCCAAAGAGAAATGTAATAGATAGCTTTAACCTTAACAGAGTTACTATTGCAAAGATCTTCCCATAACTAAAATGCTGCAGGACATAACAAAATTCCTTCACATCTCTTTTCTTATCTCCTGAAAAAACAGAGTTCTATGGAAAAGTCTGTTCTGGGAACATAAACCAATACACGGCACACTGTAGAGAACAAAGTAATAGCTGCAGATACCATTAGCCAACAAGATGTGCTTTCAACTTTTCTAAGTACTCTAAGGCCATATTAGAAAAGTAGTATTTTTAACATCGTGATGGAGAAGGGAGTAGATTATTTTAGTAAGTAGAACTACCACTACAGTAGGGAAAATACATCTAGGATAAGACATTTGAAGGGAGAAAATGAAGAAGAGGAGCCTCTGTCTGTAAGAAGTTAATCTATGGTTGTTTCAATGGTTAAAATTATTTCATGCAAAGGATAGTGAGTTGAGACTGTATAAAGGGTGAAGAAAACAAAGGAAACCAGCTGAATCATTATTATGAGGTAAGGTAATCTTTTCTTGAATTTAAATTAGTAAGTTGAGAATGCTCACAGTTTCACAGAGCAGTCCCCATCATCTTGTGCATTTCTGACAACATGACCACACACAAGCAAAAAGTACAGTTAATGTGATTGAATGCAAAAGAAATGCTCAGTGTGATCTACTTCTATGTGTAGTGATGTAGAGACCGTATTTCTGATGAACTTTGGTACCTTGATAGGCTCTTAAGTGGGTACTAGATGAATCTCAGGACTAGGATTCATTCTAGTCAAGGAATTAAGGCTAGATTACCCAATACTTTCAGATTTATTAATTGAGAATTTCAGGGAGGAATTATTGCAAAATAGTCGGTGTGATTTGGGTTGATACATCCAAATCAGTAATTTTCTGCAGTATTTAACAGTTAAAGCTGTCTCATCTATATCAATCCTCCATTTCATACTCGCTTTTCACTCTCATTAAAGCAACCAAGTTTTACTCGCAAAAAAATAGTTCAGCAGCACAGAACAAATTTCAGTGTAGATAGCAAAAGTGTTAAGGAGAAATGAATAGGCATTGACTAAATATTATCAAATCAATATTGTAATATCACACGAATGTGTGTCACACTCTACCAAAGGAAGAAATAAAATTATGTGGTTTCTATTGCCAGTTGTGACTACAGATATGTTGACTCACTCTTTTAAAGATTTGTGATAAAAAATCAATGAAAAACACGTTCCTAGGAAGTGAATTTTTCTAAGATAAGCTCTATGAAGTAAGGTACGTATTTTGTGATGATCAAGTAGCAAATATATATAAAGCATTTGATTTATAAAAATAAACATGCAGCATATTTATACAATTTCCTATGAAGTACATATGGCATTTTAAAATATGCTCATTTTGCAAGCAAATAAACTTTTTTTCCAAAGAGGACCCTTTGGAACCAATTCACAATTCATATGGATAAATTAAAAGAAAGACTAAAACTGAATAAATTTTCTCATTTTGATAATTTCTTCAATATCTTTACAGATGACAACATCTTTACAGATGACTTTGCATCTCAAGATTCCTTTTTGCCCAAGCCATTTGAAGTTTTTTTAGATAAGTATTTCTCAAAATATCCTCTTACATACCCCTATGGTCTAATCTTCTCAAGATCTGCTTCTGCTTTTAAAAGCAGCAAATTGTTGATAATACATACTACCAATACTCAACCTGACCTGCTACACTATTAAGCTTTTTTTCTGTACATACACCTGACCACCAGGCAGTGAAGTGCCCCTGTACATAATCATTTAACTAACAAGTAAAATCTCCATTTTCCAGTTACACTGCATTTAAACAGACATCAGAGGTTATAAAACAATGTTTTTTTTGTAGCATTAATCACTACTTCATATTAACATTAAGCAAGGAAAATCCTTCAGATACCAATTTTCATGAAAAACATGATATAAGACTACTGAATGATTTCCATTATTACTATAGCACAAGAAATAGTTAAGCTGATTGATACATAGGTGTCAGACATGACTTTTACTGTACATTGTGCTTTATTTTCTTATGTTCTGCTGCAGTTGAATACGTCTTCAATAGTTCTACTAACTTTATAACCTTCACAAAAGGGAGAAAAACCAAAAGAAAAACAGTTGTTGTATTTACTGAAGGTTATTTCAAAGTCCAATTAGAATTACAAGAAAACTCAAAAAACCCCATCCATTAAACAGTTCCAATGCTCCTAATAGATTGGACACAGCGGCTTTTAATCATTTCTCTTAACAAGATTGATTTGTGTGTGTGTGTGTGTGTGTGTAAAATAAGACACGGCTTCAGAGTCGGTTTATACAAAGTGACAACCCCAACAATTTTGAAATTGTGCTAGTTAGAGGGGGGGGGAAAAAACCAACAACAACAAAAAAAACCCCACCACAAACCCATTGTCACTGTGGTAATTATTTCACAATGCCTGATGTTAAATGGGCAGTCCTGTGGCCTAAGAAGCAGCTGAATCCTGCATTGTCCTTGCATGATAAAACGATTTGAAAGTCTGAAAAGCAGAGGAACGGAATCTCACAGCTTCTTGGACATCGCTCTGAAAGGGCCTTTGTAACATCATCATAAATCCTGGGCTCCCCAGGCACTTGACAACTAAAGCAGTGGACAATAGAATTCTTGTGTTGAACAAAACACTCCTTGTCTGCCAAAGGGCTTATCTGCTTAATTTACAAATGTCTTTCATTGTACCAAAATAATTCCCTATTAGAAAAACTATTAGGAACAGAACTAAACAAATATTCACAGCTTTGTGGTGTGTTTGGCAAAATGAATAAACTAATACAACTAAGGATCATGAAAAACACAAGATTTAAATCGAGGAAACAACAACCACAAACTTTTAGTTATTTTCCTCTCTTCATTTTCCCTTTCCCTGATTGCAGGGAATTACATGGACTACACATTTGTCTCTATAAAAAAGACCTAGGTAGATCACACTCACTAAAAAAGACTAAAAATATCAGAAATCTGCAAAGATCTCAGACTGGAGCAAAATTACAACTTATGTTCTTTTAAAGTTAAATATTTCCAAAAGAGCAATTACAGAAATACACTTGGAAGCATATCTGAGATTTTAATGAAAGAGAGACAAAATACTTTTACAATCACAAAGGGTTTTAAACTGTGGATTTATAACTATGCATGTTTAGGTACCCTGTTACTGAGAGATACAAAAGCAACAGGGATCAGAAATGAAGTGGTCACCAGATTATTGCAACTTTTTTCAAGCCCAATGAAAATTCTGGCAGCTACCACAGAAATATGTGAAAAAGACTAAAATATTACAAATATATATATACACACACACATATATATGCAACTTCAAAAAACATTTCTCAAAAAAACAGAATTCTATTGCTTCAGGTTTCCTCATAAACAATTATTTGATTACAATTTATTAGAAAAGTTCTTATGGAAAGACAATTTACATCATTAACAATTATTAAGGGAAAATCCTAAGAATCTAAAGTATTGCTCAAGCAATTGGTACTGGCCATATTCTAAGTGTGAGAGTACTCTATGTCTGAATTAAAACCTGAAGGAGTTGAAACTTCTTTATTGAATAATGGATCATAAACTGTTTCTCCAAATCCAGTATGGAAACAATGTTTTTACACAGCCAATAAATGGTCAAAGTGGCTGAATAACTTTTTGTTATGTGTCTATTCATTACCAGACTACAAAATATACAGGTATTTCTAACCTACATATTAAACAAATATCCTAGTGGGAAAATTAAATATTTAGAAAGTATACCATAAACAACAAAAATGCAGTTAAAAATGCAAAAAAAGTCTAACAACATTTAAAATAAAAAAACCCTCACAGATTTAAGCTCACAATCACAAAGCAGAACCCAAGAATTAGAAATATGTGAGCTTTCCATGGGTCTACACACCCCACTTAACCTTGAGGCCATTTCTAAAAGTCAACAAAAGCACACTATAAAATATTTCACCAATGAAAAATATACTAATGAGTATAAATATCAAAGGAAAAAGGCCTGAATTCAGACCTCCCACATGGCAGCTGAGTATCTCTACTGTTTGTGTGTAGAGCTTCACCATTTTTTCTCTCACCTTTTCTCTCCTCAGTGAATAATTACCTATTCTAAAGATGTAGGTATAAGTTTTGATTTAGCATAAAGTTTAAATTTGACTCTCTGTATATATTTTTTTTGTTTGTTATTCTATGCTATGCATCACCAAAACTCCCCACCTCCTGAAGCTGTATCATCTGTATAAATATAATTTGCATAAAGTTATTGTGATCATTTAGGCAATTCTCCAGTCAGGAATACGCCTTCAGCAAAATCTGCTTCCTGCCAGCTCTCATAGTTTTATTCTAGTTCCTACTACATGACATACAACACACCACATTTTTATATAGTCAGTAGTCTCCTTTTAGCTATAAAAAAATGGATCTGCACTGAGGGTTACATCTCTTAGTGCAAAAACATAATTTAATCGTGCTACAGAATATAGATTTAGGTGCTTTGAATAGGAGGGTAGTGTCTTTGGCTATGTATAAATTGCTCCCACAAGCTATTAGGTAAGCTTATGCTCTTTTTCCACTTATTACAGGCAGCTAAGTCAGGTAATGTGAATCCCTACATACAGCAACTAATTGAGCATCCTAGACTATTTTGGTGGGAAGGGACCTCTGGAGATCATCTGGTCCAACTCCACCACTGAAAGCAGTATCAATTTCAAAGTTACTTTAGGTTATTAACGCTGTCACTTCATGAATGTTAATAGCTGAAATCACCAGCATGACCAAGGTCTTTCTGTGTGGACACGAACATTTTAATGGTTTACCATCTTATGGTGAAAGATGGTCACATGAACAGTGATAGAACAAAACAAAGAGCAACAATTCCATCAGAAAGAATTAAAAGGTAATCTTGTATAATCCACCCTATAAATACATAAGTATGCAATTACAGGGTCTATTGGCAGGTCAGGGCCAACAACTTACTATATTTCAGGGTCTGGAGGACATTTGCACCACTCCGTGTGTGCTTTTGAGCACCCAGAGCACCTGCAGCAACGTAAGGTACACCCTGTGTTGAGCAGCAGTGATGGAGGAGAACACATTTCATCTTCTTGGCTACCACCACTACACCACCTGAACACTTTAGATTGTTTTATCACCTTCTGGTTCTGAGGTAGGAAAGTATATTCTACAGCACAGACAAGCTAAGTTTTAAACTCATTATTTGCATAAGAAGCCCATGAAAAAATGAGGCATGAAAACACATTTTGAACCAAACAGTTGTACCATCCTGTACCTTCCTCCAGAAGGAATGAAGGACCCTGCAACCCAGGGAGATGCCTTGAGGAAGGCAGGACATGCAAGAAAGGTAGGACACACAAGTAAAGCACAAAACCCAAGGGCTGCAGAGGAGGTTTCACACAAACAAGCTGTTCAAAGCAGGTAAACAATGAGTTTCTCTTTCTTATGAACTATTCTGATCTTACATTATGCTGCCTACCAAAATATTTTCCCTTGTTGTTCCCATTCCTTCAGCATGCTATTGAGTGCTGACTGACATTCAGCAGGTTACAATGCCACAAGTCAGGAATCGGTGAGCCTGACTGCTTCCAAATCACTGTGCTTTGAAAAGTAGTCCATCCTGAACACTAAACTGTTAGACGTTGGCAGAACTTAACAAACTAAAAAGCAGAATAGCTGTATGTCCTCAAAAGAGAGAAAAATACATATTAACATTTTTAGAACATTAACAGATTCCAGACTAAAGCCCAAATCTCACTTGTCCAAGGCCAAATTAAATAGCAGTAAGAATAAAGGTTCATGTGGGCTCACATGGAGCAAATTAGACCCCCTCAAAAAAGCTCTTTACAGATCACATGAACGCCCAATACAATATGACTTTATCATTTTTTTCTTGCTTTTGGGTCACAAGTGCCCAAAGGTAGATGATAGACCTTTGAGGATAAAGTCTGTATTAATTAGCTTTAAGCTGTTTGAGTCCCATTTTATCCAGGTACTATGAATACAAGTGTATTGAGAGGCCCAAAGGCAGGTATGTTCTGTCATTTTAAATATCATAAATCAAACCCTCCATGTTGATGTTTCTAACTTACATGAGTTTCTTCTAAAATTTAATCTAAATTTGGAAGAAGAGGATCCACAGCAAGTAGATACATAGTTTTTATATATACATGACTGTATAGGTATATAAATTTAAATAAATATTAATAAAAATATTTAATACAATTTTTTTCATGCATAAACAAATATTCACTGCATATAATTTGAATTTCATGCATTTGGAAAAAGTCTTCATTTGTCCTCTAAAAGTTCGGCTTTTTATATTTGCTGTCTAATAGATTAACTTAAATGTCTGTTCTTGAACCACCATCAGTAAAATGCTCATATACATCCTCTCTTGGATAAACATATTATATATACAAAATCAATTACTACCATTGCAAGAGGCACACAGAATTACTCTAAGGTCCTTTAAGTCATGATGGAACTCAGTTTACACTAGCAGCAGATGTCAGAGACTACTAGAGTGAGAACTTGTCATCACTGAAACATTTTAATGGCAAATTTTCCCTGTGGATTTTTTTTCTTTGTTTGTTTCCTCCTCTTGCTGTTTTCATATTCATATTATTTGCTGCTTTTCTTCCACAACACACTAATGTCCATATCCTTCCTCTAGAGCGAAGCTATAGTAAAGACTGTCTTCCCTAGAATTTGGTGCTCTATTTAGCTACTTTTCTCTGCTGCCAGTTTTAGGAGCCTGTTCTCTATTTCCTTCCTCTGGCTTTCTTCTGCTCTCTTTTATCAATACCTTCTAGTGACCTGAAAAGAAAACCTAAAAAATTGAGAGCGACTGAAATATATGCTGAATGCCCCTATTAGTCAAGCTGCAGGGGACACTCAGCATAGGGGAAAAAAAATCAACTAACCTTTCAAAAAATCTTTATATGTGTTCTACAAAATCATCCACCTAGTCCCAGGTCCACTGGGGACACCCACGAAAGAATAATTCTGAGACATCAGAGATGCCATAAAGAAGAATAGCTCAGAATTCGTCCAAGAGACTCAAGAGACACAGAGTTTTTTGGTCTTAGGGACATTTTTTCCTACCTTCTCCCTTTTATTAATAAATAAAGAAAAGAGGAGTTGTTCAAAGTCACCACAGAGATCTGATGTTTCTGAAGTTTCTGAAGTTCTGTGTGCCTCATTCAACTCATGGAATATCTCTCTCATCCCAGAAAGATACATGATTCATTTTGGGAAGCCTACTGCAAATGCAGCAATGACTCCAAACATTTGTAAAGCTTTTTTAAAAAGTTTAATTCAATCTTATTTCTGGACTGAATACACCTCTTTCCATTCCCCTTCCTCCCACCCCCTCCTCTTTCATCCCTCTCCCAAACTCCCACAGGTCATAGAATCATAGAATCATAGAATGGTTTGGGTTGGAAAGGACCTTAAAGATCATCCAATTCCAACCCCCCTGCCATGGGCAGGGACACCTTCCCCTAGACCAGGTTGCTCCAAGCCTCATCCAGCCTGGCCTTGGACACTTCCAGGGATGGGGCATCCACAGCTTCTCTGGGCAACCTGTCCCAGTGCCTCCCTACCCTCTCTGTGAAGAATGTCTTCCTGATATCTAATCTAAACCTCCCTGTTTTCAATTTGTACCCATTACCCCTTGTCCTATCACTACAGGCTCTTGTAAAAAGTCCTCTCCCAGCACCCTTGTAGGCCTCCTTCAGATACTGGAAAGCTGCAATAACTTGTCTGGGTCCAGGGAGGGTAGAAGGAAGGGTAAATATATAGTAACCTCATTTTAGGTCAATCAAAAGACATTCAGTCTCTGTCTTTCTTAGTTGTCTTTTCCTCATTTCCTTTTGTGTTTTCTCAAAGGACATTGCACATTTCACTTTTCAATCAGGGACAAGGTGTTGTCAACAACATTAATTTGTCCATGAAATTGTCTTCAAGTGTTGACAAAAGAAAGCATAAAAAATGATCAGACAAGCTAAACATTACTGATTCCAAAATCAAGCCTCCTTACATTTCAGTTTTCAGAACTGAACAACAGTGACTAACTGATGTTTTGGTATTATCCCCAACAGTATGGAATTAAAAAAAATAGTAATTAAAGATACAATAAAATGCCAATGTGTAAATATAGAACTTGGAAGATGTGCAAGCACTAAGAGCATTTCATGATGTCTGATGTGCATAACTATTACAGCTTTCCAAAATTTCATCAATGTTCACAGCAATGGTGATGTGATCTTCTACCACCTATAATTTCAGGATAATATAGTCTAGAAATTGCAATACACTTTTGTTTTTTATGCATTTATTTTGCCATTTGGTAACATGCCTCCCTATGTGTTCTTGAGAGGTGAAACATAAAGAGAGATCTGTATTTCAGCTGCATTGTGTAATGAAGTGCTCATAACACTGGAGTTCACAGCCAAAATTAACCACAATATTCAACAATATTAATATTTAACATTTGTCTGCTATTCATTATGCTTCCCAAATACCACCAAGACTTTAATTTTCTGTAGTGTACTTATTACAAGCTATGAGCAAGTGCATTATGAGGTTTCTTCAAAACAATGATTGTGAAATAGAAATATGCATAACCAAATACTAACAGAGCAAGTGCTCTGCATATTCAGGAGAAACTACATAATTAGGAAAGAATTCCTACTGATATTAATGGGAGTTTTGCTTGATGGAGACAGTCCTAGGTGCTATAAAGACATTTGTTTAAATAACAATAAATGAGCTCCAGGGCACTATACCACTAGCAATCATCTAGTAAACTCATATTCATCTAACCAACAAGATACATTTCTGAAATAATGACAGTATAAAAGTAAAACAAAACAAAACAAACAAACAAACTAAAACAAACGAAAAAACCCAACCTAATAAACAAAACCCTGGCTGATTGAAAGCTGAGAATCTATATTCACTACTTACATGAGGGCTGTTCTCTAAGTTTCAGTTGCCTTCTTTTGGTACTCACTCAGGTCTTTTGGTACTCAGCCAGGAGTGACCAGTGTCAACATATCTAGACAAAAAGGAAGACTGCATATGGGAATAACCTCATGCCTAATAAAAATCAAGGATAACTTTATAATAACTAATGAATCACTGTGCCAACTGTATAGAAATGTGACTCCCCAGCAAAAGCATGTAAAGGTTTGTTTGCCAAAAGCTTATCTAAAACCTTGTAAATGGAATTATTTTCATACAGCAGTCACTTTTTTCCTTTTCATCTGAATTGGACAAGATGGAAGAATACTCCAGGCCACAAATTAAGTCTCCTGGGTGGCCTTGGGCAGATTTGCTGGGAGTATCTACACAGTATATTACTGGCAGATGTGAGCTTTTTCCACCCAAGTTCCAAGCTGAATTGAAGCTGAATAAATGTGGTTAGCACAACATGGTGCCCAACCCACCAAGTCCTACTGTGAGCCGAGGCATATGAGATTGTGATCAGATCTGCTAATTCAGATCTGGCACCATGATAAACATGTTTGTGTAGCTCCAATGGGCTGAGATTCCATCTGTCAACAATAGACTTTTTCAACATGCCCTCTGCTCCTCAGCTCAGTCACTAAACTGGAGACAATAATTAACGCCTGTATCTGAAACTGATATTGTTTTGAATATAATTTACTCTCACAATGAATGTTAAGATGCTCTAAAATTAGAATCGTATAGCCGTGTAGGTATTACTTAAGGAAGTAAACATTTTTCCATATGTATGCTATGGAACTGAGCCAAAAAAAAGGGTATATACGTACTTAAATGTTCAATTTCATGAGCTCTCCATTTGGATAATACAAATAGATACTCATGCCTTTGGTATTATCTTCAGGTTCGTGACAGCTGAATATTTGACAACTTAAGATATCTAAACAAACCTGTTATTTTGTTTTCAGAAAATGTCAATCTAAGTGAATTATACGGAAACAAGACGCCTAGTAAGTTTACCAGACAGTGGACAACTTTGTTTCAACACCTTGATGATTCTCCAGTCAGTATTCACAGCAATTGTAATTATAATGTAGTCCTTTTTAACAGACATCACCCTACATGCTAAATTATGGCTGGACACTTCAGGAAATTAATTTGAGAAGTTTCAAATTACAGCAGTAAGCTTCCCCACTTCCTTTTAAAAAAGAAATCTAATTATTCATTCTGTCAATCTCATGAAAAATTTTCATTGTTGTTACATTATTGTTTACTTATTACTGTAACTGTAGTGTAAAAAGAGAGAAGATGAGGAATAAACCACAGAAACTCCCCTAAATGTTGGATTTTTCCTTTTATATTTTGCATTTTATTCGTGTACTGGTTTTATGCTTTTATGTTTCAGGGCACAGGAACTTCCCCAGCCACATTTGAGAAAATAAACCTCAGTAATCCCCCATATCAGGACAGTATAATTTTATGAGTGGTTCCATAAATTATCTTCCAAAATGCTTTGTGAAGAAATATCTTGTGGTATTGAGAAATACACAATTCTGTAACTCAAAGGGTCAAGATTTCATGATTTAAAACACTGCACATCCACTGTTACGGTACAATTGAGTGAAACAAAAATGATCGAAAGTTGCAATTTTCAGAACAAAATCCTGAGCAGCATCAAACAGATACATTTGGATGGCAGCAGGGAAGTCCACACATCTGCACAGCATCAAGATAAAGCACCCTTTCAAAATGCACTGTAAGGTTCCTGCACACACACTCATACTGGAGCACTGTGTGACTGAATGAAGGTGCAGTCACACGCTGCTCTTCTCTTCTCTTGGTCTACGATAATCCACTCATTTAGCAAGCTTGTATGGTGCAGGCATGGCCTTTAGAGCCTCTGGAAACACAGAAACCTGCAAAGCTGTACTTCATTCTACACAAATGTTACTAATTGTCTTAGAAACAGGAAATAATATTGTGTATTATCAGAAATATAAAACACAGATGTTTGGAAGTGGAGTTGTTGACCTGTACTTTTTCCCATCTGCCCTGAGTTTCCAGTTCTAGAATTACCTCATTCCAGCACAGAAATATTTCAATTATTTAAAAATAATAATTGCAGGAAAGGATACTTACAGAAGAAAAAGATAACCCAAACCATCAAAAAAATTTAGAGGCATAAATTCTCTTGAAAGTCTTAAGTTCTGAAATGATTAAATCACATCAACTTTGAAAAACTTGTGATCCTGTGCATTTGAGGGTCTTGTCCCATAACAGTATACTCAAATTTCATAGTCAAATATAATAAACCTACATGTGCAATGAAACTTAAGTGTAACTCTTCAGTACCTTTTCACAAGTGTAATTTAATTTCCAAAATCAGAGCCAACAATAGGTTTATGCTCTAAAAAGTATACTTTCCCAGAATCTATCCAGGTAGGGAGGATACTGCCATCAGAGCTCTTGTATGTACAGGGTTAATGACTGTCTAAAGATACTTCAGTGATATGCCAAACTTAGGAGCAGTCTCAAGGAACATCACATTGCACCATACCTGCACTTACCAGCCTGCCACCTCTAGGAACAGAAATGTCTCTCTCCCATGGCCAGTCAGGGGACAGACAAGACCCCAGGTTTGCTAAACTCAGCTCTGAGTAGAACAGAGCAACTTGTGAAATAGAAAGACAAGTTTAGGTGCCTTCAGGGAAGGGGGGAAAAAAAGAGCCTTAAGAATGAAGCCAGAAAGCTTTGAAGAGCCAGCAGGCTCCCATGTTAGCCATATGCCGTCATATGTCTGTTCTGTGGGAGTGTTACAGCTCCTGCTGTTCCATTCTACACTTTTTAAAGAAAATGTTACAAGGCCACAAGGACTCACAAACATTTGTTGACATTTCTTCTGGGTCAGCCTTAGGAGGCCTGCAAGAATTTAAACATATGGCAGTATTTAGTTGCATGAGGGAATGGGTTGTTTCAGAAAAAAGCAGTATTTAGTTGCAAAACAGTTTAATCTACCATAAAGCTTTTAATTTCTTTGGCCAAAATCCAAACTTTTCTCATTATATTTTTCACATATTTTTAAAGCAACAGCAGTTTATCGGTTGAGCTGGTCTTATGAAATATTTCACAGTATTCTCTACTGTCGTCTTGATCTGGGGTTCCAGATCAAAGAGATTTGATGTGTGATTAGATTTGAAACGGGGAAAAAAGGAGAAACCAACTGACTATGGAAAGGAGGGTTTTTTCCCAAATTTGTTAAAGGACACAGAGCCATTGCCATTCTGAACTACAAGTTTGCTTGAACTGGGTTCTCAACATGTTTCAGTGGAACTACATATGCATTTGCAAAGCAGAAAAACATCATTTCCAAGGCTTTATCTTGTTACTCAGATGACATTGTTCTAAATCAGTTGTTAGTAAATGCACAATACTTTACCTGCTGGCATTCTTTATATCTTGCTGTCAAAAAAAATTAGGATGCACACAGAGATCTGAGCTGAGGTTTGTCTCAAGCCATGAATAAAGGGCAGCACATTATTAAACTTACTCAAAAACCCACTGGGAACAAACCTAATACAGCTATACTGACTGAGTTGCAGCATCAAGTGCAGACCATTGCAACCTACCTCACAAGTAAAGGTAAATGCCCTGTGCAGACTGTTTTTTCAATGTTTATTTCCTTCAGTACTGCAGAACACTGAAGAACTTTCTGCCAACCTTCTCACTTGCATGATATTAAACAGGCCACAATCTTGTCTGTTAACTGTATAGCACAGTATGTAAAATGAGTAATTTGAGCACTTGAAATGGAAGGTCTTGCATGGAAAACAGGGATATAAAAGCCATTCACTGTTAAAAAGTATTTTTATTTTTTACAAACTGTACAGTAGATACGTTTTTTAAAAGGTAGACCTGATCCACAAATTATTCTTTTCCTAAAACATTCTGTTAACTAATATCTGATGTAACACATTAACTAGTATCAACCAGAAGTTGTCAAACAAGCTGCTAGCTCTTACCAGCAGCCAGAGGCTTCAGGAGTAGTTGTGTGTCTTGCACACGTCCTTCCCTGCCTGACAGAGTCAGAGCTGTGCCCTGCACCAGGCAGGGACAGGAGAGCTGGGAAGGGCTGGCTGGTGGGAACTACAGCTGCATCTGCAGTGGCAAAGCATTTGGCCCAGCAGATACCTCATTAAAAACTAACATAAAGGAGACCACAGATTTTGGTAGGATTTCTGTGCAAGAAAGCAAGGTGCAGAATTTTGAGACAGGGCTCCTGTTTCACACAGAATCACACAGAATCACTAAGGTTGAAAAGGACCTATAAGATCATCAAGTCCAACCATCAACCCAACGCTACCACACTCACTAGATCATGTCCTCAAGTGTCATGTCTACATGTTTCTTGAATACCTCCAGGGATGCTGACTTCACCACTTCCCTGGGCAGCCTCTTCCAGTGCCTGACCACTCTTTCAGTAAAGCAGTTTTTCCTAATATCTAATCTAAACCTCCCCTGACGCAACTTGAGGCCATTTTGTCTTGTCCTGTCACCAGTTACCTGGGAGAACAGACCAGCACCCACCTCCCTACAACTTCCTTTCAGGGAGCTGTAGAGAGTGATCAGGTCTCCCCTCAGCCTCCT
>NW_010271164.1:21631-29925 GCF_000690775.1 Eurypyga helias
CCCGGCCCTGCTCCTGCTGACCACACTGTTCCTGATACAGGCCAGGATGCCATTGGCCTTCTTGGCCACCTGGGCACATGCTGACTCATATTCAGCCGCCTTTGACCAACACCCCCAGGTCTTTTACTGACTAACAGCTTTCCAGCCACTCGTACCCAGGTCTGTAGCGTTGCCAGGGGTTGCTGTGACCTAAATGCAGGGCCCAGCACTTGGCCTTGTTGAGCCTCATCCAACTGACCTCAGCTCATGGATCCAGCCTGTCCAGGTCCTTCTGCAGGGCTCTCCTACCCTCCAGCAGATCAACACTTCAGCCCAATTTGGTGTTCTCTACAAACTGACCGAGGAAGCACTCAATCTCCTCATCCAGATCATTGATAAATATGCTAAACAGGACTGGCACCAAGACTGAGTCCCAGGGGACACCACTTGTGACTGGCTGCCAACCTGACTTCATTCTGTTTGCCACATCCCTCTGTGCTCTGCCCTCCAGCCAGTTTTAACCCAGTGAAGAGTCCATCTGTCTAGGCCACGAGCCGCCAGCTTCTTTAGGAGATGCTGTGGGAGACCATGCCAAAGGCTTTACTACCGTCCAGGCAGACAACACCCACAGCCCTCCCCTTACCCACCAGGCGGGTCACCCACTCAGAGAAGGAGATCAGGGTGGTCAAGCAGGACCTGCCCTTCATGAACCCATGCTGGGTGGGCCTGATCCCCTGGTTGTCCTGCACCTGCATGTGAGCTCACTCAAGATGATCTGCTCCATAATCTTCCCCGCTACTCAAGATGATTTGCTCCATAATCTTCCCCAGTACTGAGGTCAGGCTGACAGACCTGTAATTCCCCAGAACCTCCTTCCACCCTTGTAGATGGGTGTCACACTGGGAAGTCTCCAGTCTTCTGGGACCTCCCCTGTTAACCAGGACTGCTGGGAAATGATGGAGAGCGGCTTGGCAAGCTCCTTCGCCAACTCCCTCAGTGTCCTCGGATGAATCCCACCTGGCCCGATAGACTTGTGAGTGTCCGGGTGGCATAGTAAACCCCTCTGGTTTTGAATAACATTATGAAGCATAAAAAGGAACCCAAGATTATTCTCATGAAAAAAATCTAAGAAATTACTTTATAAACGACTGAGAAGGATAAAGAAATTTTATAGAAATTATAAGGGGAAAGCAAAGTTTTCTAATTGTAACAAGTATATTGCACAAATTAATAAAACATCTGGATGAGGAAGTTTAAAAGATGTAGGTAATATGTGTTTTCTATGCACTTCCTTGGGAGTTTATTAGCTGGCAGTAGAAAAGGTTAAGTGCACTATCTGTGTTGTTAGCCAGAAGAACGAAAGCTGCTTATATGTGTTATGTTTACAATTATAGACTGGAAAAGCATCATACATTCTGAAATTTAACATGAGGACAAAATTTTGTAATTATATTATTTGTGTGGATATCTAAATGATGTGAATAAAATTTCAAGTTACTTTTATCTAATTTTCACACTCTCAATAAAATTATCATCCAAATTTGGTTAAAGAGATAACTATCCAAAATGTTTTGGACTTTGCAGTTCTTAACAAACAAACCACATCTCACAAACCTTTGGGGAAAAAAAAAAATTAGTTTTGCTAAAATTGATTTGACATTTCATAAAAATTACCCACCTACATGTAAACTTTATCCAAAATTACCTTTTATTCTAAACTGTTCAGTTATAAACCATATGAGGCATTCCTATATCAAGGGAAGGTAAATACTGAGTTTCGGAATCCAGTTATCAGCAATGATCACAACCAGGAAAACAAAGATTACTATGAGTAAGAACCAGTAACATCAGAGGAAACAGTAAATGAAACAAATACTGATTTTTTGTCACAACATAACAAATCCTGATGTCTTAGGTATCAGAATATTTGTGCTCAAAAGCTGAATTTATCCATGATGGAATGTCCCAACTGTACAGAAGACATGACATTGCATGGTATGAAGAAACTAGTGTCCTCAATGGAAGTCAACTGCAAAGATTTTAATCAAATGCACATTTGATGAAGTAAATAAAAATTAGTAGTTGAAAACAAATAGTCTAACACAGTAGTTCCCAAACTTGCAGCTGAATTCAAAGCTTAAGAGTGTGAGACAGATGGACCAAAATTATATCCGCAGCATGGGAAAAATAACAAAACAATGAATAAAAAGGACTGCATGACTCATTCAAAAGTCAGTAAGAAAATGGCATCAGAGAGCTAAAGCCATCAGCTTGTAACAATAACTAAAAGGTTAAAAAAAAGTTTTATGTATTCAAAGAGTGGCAGGAAGACTTAACTGAAAACTTTTCATTGCCTTTAATGACAGGACTGTAAAACAATTGAAATCAGGAATTGTAAAGAAATTTTTATAGTGAAAGTTTTATACAAGCACTTGGCATTAAATTCACATTCTTGCCAACATTATGATAGAAGGTGAGACACACAATCCATTTTTATCTTTGTGTAAGACAAACAAAAGAAATATTTTAAGTACCCCAATGTGAGAAAAAAAGGCATGCTAGATTCTCAAGTCTACAAATTGATGATATTTTTCAAGAAAAAAAAAAAGTTGGATTCAGTTCTGGATCTGGACAAAATATTAAAGAATGTAAAAATAACAACATGCAGTACGGAACAGCAAAGTTGTATTGAGTAGGGGGAATCCTACAGGACTGAAGATTTTTTGTAGGATGACAGTGGTATGCCAAGACTTTTCTCAAACACTTAGGTTCAGAGCAGAGTGCAGTGCAATGCATGGGTGGGCAGGCTGCTGCAGGTAGCCAGGGAAACTGTTCTGTACCCGTACAACAATTTGCCTCATGCTGTACTGCAGAATCAGTGCTATTGATCATGGGTTTCACTATTACAAGTCTTGGTCTTAAAAAGATGAACAGATGTGCTCTGGACTTTTGGATACAACTTTATTTGCCTGTTGTATTGAGCAGAACTTAATTCTAATTATCTGAAAGCAAAGAACAGCTTTTTCTTTATTTAGCTACTTACTCCTATGTAATTAATTCCTCTTTTATCTGATAAAATATCAAGATACTCTGATACACACATGACCAATTATAAAAGGTATGTAAATATTGCCAATATCTATATAATTATTCATTTCATACTAAATCTTTTTGATCAGACTCACACACTTTCAGATTCTACTTCTGCAAATATATTGCTGAATTCAGATTATCAAGCATGTTTGCTGAAACAGCATATTTTAAGTAACTATTCACAGTAGACATTCAACTTGTAATTGTTAATATTCATGTCAAAAATCTAACTCAAAGAACTGCAATCATCCATTTAGGAAACTGAAAGTTATCTGTCACATTACTTGTACATCATAGAACATAGATCACCTCATTCCAACCCCCCTGCCATGAGCAGGGACACCTTTTACTAGATCAAGTTGTTCAAAGCCCCATCCAACCTAGCCTTGAATCAGACTGGTCATCCGCAGCTTCTCTGAGCAACCAGTTCCAGTGTCTCACCACTTTCATAGTGAAGAATTGCTTCCTGATATCCCATTTTGTGAAGAATTTCTTTCTTATATCTAATCTAAATCTACCTTCTTCCATCTTAAAGCCTTTGCCCATTGTCCTATCACTTCATGCCTTCGTACAAAGTCCCTCTCCAGCTTTCGATCAACATCCTATCAACACAGCACAAAATGCATCCAATGGTTCACAAAAATTACCATAATAAAATAAAATTATGCTAACAATGCATGCTAGCAAGTGGCTACTGAGATGAAGAAAGATGATGATATACACAAGTGTTTGATGAATATTTGGCTGAAATTAACTAATTTTCAATTAATATATTAATATGTTACTCCTGCATGAACATAGTGCAAATGGAAAAGCAAAATGACCTTCGTTTAATGAATTCATTGTTACAAATTAACTACCCTCCTACAGAAAAATAATTAAAAATCTCAACTATATATACACAAAATATTTCTGTATTAAATGAGTCCATAATGCTTTATTGGCACTGGAACAGGTTGCCCAGAGATGTTGTGGATGCCCCATCCCTGGAAGTGTCCAAGGCCAGGCTGGATGAGGCTTGGAGCAACCTGGTCTAGTGCCCATGGCAGGGGGGTTGGAACTAGATGATCTTTAAGGTCCTTTACAACCCAAACCATTCTATGATTCTATTAGAAGACACAATTCTAGAATAAACAGCTGAAAATTAATGTGTTTTAATATTGTTCTTTGTAGGCCCAATGTATCTCCAACTGAAATCAATGCAATAGAATTAAATAAATGCTCTTAGCAGCTACTTGTTTGTGCCTTAACATATTAACCATTTTTTTGATGAAATCAATATTTATTAATTCTTTTTTCACTTTTAAAACACTGAAACTGTTTCTGAAAGTCACCAAATGGATACTGTCTCCTGCATATACATGTAGACAAAAAAACACCTTGACTCTAATTACAACACTTCAACACATTTTCAACTCCTACACTTTTATGACTAGTGTTTTCCTTTGCATGCTCAGCATGAGACAGTGTTTCAGCTGCTTGTAGAGACTCTCATCCAGCAAAACTCTCTAAGGCAGCATTTGCTCTTCTTGCTTTCTTTTCTTAATATAACCCATTCAGCTGAACGTGCTTCCTTTACTCCATCGGTGTTAACACAACCATGACAAATCTAAAAATCTCAGAGAGTTTTACTGTATCTAGTAATTTATTTAATTTATATGAAGTGTTATGAAACATAAAAAGACATAGCTAATATTAAATTGTTGTAAACCCTCCTTAGCTGTCTGTTTTCATTTCCTCCATTTGTAATAAACATTCCAAGATTTTTTTAAGACAGACTCTCAGTGGCACAGTATATGCTAACTTCTGTTTCAACCTTTCATACCATGGCTGGTATATGTTGTGAAGTAGATGCTGTGGAGATATGTAGCTATTGACAAATATCATCATAGAAAAAAAATTTAAAGCTTCATCACATGTGAGATTAAATGTTAGCATCCTTTTGTTTAATTTTAATTTATAATTTCTGAGGAGAGGGGAATACATGACCATGATTTTATGGCAAGTTAGGAGCACCTGTTAGGATAAACCGTAATAATCAGAATTTCTCATCATCTAAGTAGTCTTGAATGCCCAGCACTTCTGGATGTTGTCAGATGTAAACTTTTTTTTTTCCCCCAGCACAATTTTCAGCATTAATTAGCTACAATTAGCAAACTTGATGGCTGTCTCAATCAAAAACATCACAAGTGAGGTTTTGTAATTCCTACCACTTGGGCTGAAATACGGATTTGGTCAAGATAAATTCAACTGAAGCCTAACAAAATATATAAGCTCAAGCAACTATTCTTTTTATTATTCCAAAATGTAAATGGCTTTGCTGCAATGAAAACAAACATGATGAGAACTATTCAGGAAATATCTGATTTATACTCAAAATGTAGTCCCACAAAATTAGGAAAAAAGTAGACAGCCATGAACAAGTTCAACTCAGTACTAGAGTTTTAATTTAAGAGATCAAGCCACCCTGATATATTACCAGTACTAGTCTCTAATCCTGGCAAGATACTAGCAGAAGCTCAGTTTGTTGTCTATATTCTTATCAGGAGCATTGCTGCAGTATTTAGCAAGTTCTTCATCCTCCTTCATTACCTTTTAATAGAATCCCAAATAAATTGCATACAGAGTAAATTCTTCCTGCTTTTGGGAAGGAAGAACTCCAAATCAATAAATTCGTATTAACTTTTTTACTGTCTTGCATTAAATACTAGTATGTTTTCAGTAACAGTTTTAATTCAGATTTTTCTCAGCTAGTTTTTGCCTGCAGATAAAAAAATCTTGTAACTGCTATCTGTTAATAAGAGCTAAGGATTAACCACCTTCAGCTGGAAGGAAGGCGAGATGAAGTTAACTTCATCTTTAAGAAGAGAACAAATTTTTCTGGATGGCCAGAATGCCACTGCTAGGATCAATTCAGTACAACCACTGTGCCTGCCAATATGTCACCCTCATTCATCCCAAGCTGAGCTAGTTTTATGTGCTTTAAAATTGGCATATTCCTTCAACTTGTCATTTTTACAACCTTAAGTATCTTTCTAGCATATGTAATGATTATTCTTTTCTTGTTTTGGCCTAACTCACCTTCTTATTCCTAAATTCCAAAAGCAAAGAACATGTTTTTCATAATTAATGGGGTTTTTTTAAGTAGGAAAGGTGACAAAAATAGTAAAATGCAGACCAGTCTATTAAATACAGAGCAGTAACAAAAATATGGAACATATAAAATTCAGTCAGAACTCTGTCTCACATATACACAAAGAAGAAACCAAACATACACCCCATTTTCATTGAATTGAATTTTTGGAGAAACAGCAACAAAACCCACAGGGATTCATGCTAAAGGACAATACTACAAAAAGGATTTGTTTGTAGAGCACTTTTCTAAACCTACAAGCAAAGAAAAGTTCTAGTGTCAGCTGATACAGCTCACTGTATTTCATTTTGATTTGTACTAAATCCCCACCGTACAAACTCACAGATGCATTGCATATAAACCAATAATAATAAGCAAATAATAATAAACCAATAATAAACCAATAATGCCACTCGGGAAATAAACTCACAAAGATTTCCACTCTGTGAATGCTCCTAATATTTGTATCTCATATCTTGCATCTCTCCTGTACTTGAACATCTTCCTTAGTGTCTCATTTCTGCTTAGCAGTTCTAGTGCATCTTAACCTAAGAGAACCATAACCCTGAATGGCTCTGACCTAAAGAAATACCAGCCAGGCAATTTTGAAAGAACGAGAACTTGGCATTGACATTTTCCCAATTATCAGTAATAATGAAGTGCTTTTTGTATGGCTGAAAAATGCTAGAGCACCATGTGTACTGCAGTAATATTAACTTTCTTGGTAGGTGTTGTGGTTTAACCAGCAACTGAGTACCACACAGCCACTCGCTAACATCCCCTCCCTCAATGGAGGAAGAGAATTGGAGGAAAAGACAAGGAAACTCATGGGTTGAGATAAGAAAAATTTAATCACTGAAGATAAATAAAATAGAAGAGTGATACTAATAATACTAACCATACTAATAATACTAATATTACTGATAATAATTTATAATGAATATAATGGGAAAGAAAACAAACGATACAACTGCTCACCACCTGCAGATCAATGCTCAGCCAGTCCCTGAGTAGCAAGAGCCAGAGAGCCTGAGAACCAGAGCCCCAGAGCCAGAACAAGCCCGAGAGAGAGACGCAACGCCAGCCCAACCCCATCTAATATAGTGAGCATGATGCCTTATGACATGAAATATCCCTTTGGTCAGCTCAGGTCAGCTGTCTGGGCTGTGTCCCGTCCTGGTTTGTTGTGGAGAAGGATCTGGGAACACAGCTGCAGTATCAGAAATGAAAAATTCCCTGACTTAATATAAACACTGCTTAATAACAATTAAAAAAAGTATGTTATCAATATTCTTCTCAGCACAACTAAAACACAGCCTCATACTAGCTACTGTGAGGAAATTAACTCCCAGCTGAAGTCAGCACAGTGGACAAGAAGCAACAGAGCTCTACCAATTTAAGCAGTTTTATCCTTGTGTAGATGTCACTGACATATCCAAAGACTGATCAGTAATAAATAGGGTCGAGAGCTTCATTACTTTTTTTTCTTTTTTTGTCCTACCTCTCTGTATTGGGTTTGCATGGCAAGGTTTTGGTAGTGGGTGGCTATAGGTGTGGCTTCTGTGAGAAGCTGCCGGAAGCTTCCCCCACGTACAACAGAGCCAATGCCAGGTGGCTCCAAGACAGACATCACTGACCAAGGCAGAGCCAATCAGTGACAATGGAAGCACCTCTGGCATAATATAGTTAAGAAGGGAAGAAAAAACACTGTGCAGCTACGGCCAAAGAGGTGACTGAGAATATGAGAGAGGAACAGCTCTGCAGACCCCAGGTTAGTGGAAAAGGAGGGGAGGAGGTGCTCCATGTAACAGAGCAGAGACCACCCTGGCAGCCCATGGTGCAGACAGGGATGAAAGGCAGGCTGTGCCCCTGCAGCCATAAATGGGCACCGGGGAGCAGAGACCATCCTGCACCCTGGGGAGGCCCCCACACCGGAGCAGAGGGATGAACCCGAAGGAGGCTGTGACCCTGTGGGCAGACCATGCTGGACAGGCTCTTGGCAGGAGCTGTGGTCCATGAAGAGAGCAGCCCAGGCTGGAGCAGGTTTGACGGCAGGACTGTTTAACACCTCTGTCAGTGACATGGATGA
>NW_010271165.1:0-66667 GCF_000690775.1 Eurypyga helias
CTAGCCGGTGTTAAACCATGACAAAGTCATTGATTGTCATGTCTATAAGCCACTTTTTTGTTGCAGGCTTCCACAGAAGATTCCTTGCTGGTATAGAGCAAGTTCTACTTTTAAGTGTATGTTATGTTCTGGATAACGTAGTCTGAGCCAGTTTGAGAGGGGGAATGGAAATCTCTCTTCAGTGGCACAACTATGGGCTGTGTACCACATCTGCACAATTTCCCTCAGTCACACTGGCGGTGTGTGTCCGATCAGCAAACATTTATTCCTCAAACAATGTATCATATGGCAAAAACTGAACTGGGACTAGTCAACATGGCTGCATTCCCAATATTTAGTAACTATGTTCCAAACACGTGAAGTTCAACCTGGAGTCCTATAACAACTCTCCTTAGTATAGCTCCTAGCAGAGTATCTACATGTCCTTCCTACATCCATCAGTAGAGCTTATATCGTGAACATGTATTTCCCCAGCTTTCAATCTCTATAATTAGGTTTTTTCTTTATTACCTTCTTCCTCCCCTTGTATATGTTCTTTTTTTAACCCTGGACACCACAAAGAATTTGATGTTTACCTAATGCTGCCTACCACAAACAGTCCTTTGAAATCAACTCTGTAATTATGCAAGTTGCATCTTTTTTTAAGATCACAGGCTTCAGTTAAATGTTTAAAGGGAAACACAGTATGTTGCTGTGCACTCCAGTGCACATCACAAATAGGCTGTGATTTACACTAAGGCCAGTACATGCTAATGCTGTATAATCACAGGCTCTGTCTAGAAAATCAGTTTTTTGACATAATGTAAGCTGTAATTATCACAGGTATGCTTATGACCGTGCACTTCAAGGCATCTAGAAATGTAAGTTAAATAAGAAACTAAAAGAAGGGAAGATGCATGACAGACAGGCAAGAGAGTTCAGTATAAGTTGAGAGCAAATCAAAATTCTCAGGCATGCTTCCATTAATGAAGAAATAAGTAGAAGGATTTGGGAAAACAATTTCCTGCCCTATAAAGAAGAAGCAAATGCAAATTTCCACCTTAATTAATGGGGTACGTGGCACATTAAAAAACAGTTTTTGCAAAGTTAAAATGACAACCTGCAGGAAAGAATCACTTATGGGTTTCAGAAGTGAAATTTGTTCCCTGCACTCTGGTTTCTTGGCACACGGCTGGCCCCTGGGATGGGCTTTTCTACGTGTCAGTAGGTGGGAAGGCAGGCAAAAGCAGCAGGTTGGTTACCTCAGGCAGCTGCCAGCCAGGACAAGGCTGTTGGAAAGCTAGCAAAGCAGACTTCCTTGTTTCAGTTAAGAGTATCCCTCAGCTGGAAAATTACTTAACACTAGTAACTGCCACATCCCAGATCAGAAATTTGGAGCCTATAAGAGGCAAGGAAATTCTGGAGGGATTTCCCATCTCTTGCCCACACAGCCATGGCATTTTTACAAGTTATGTTACAGTTACTCCTGGTTAGCTGGAAACACCCACGGCTACCTGTTAAAATAAACCTGATGCATTGTATGCTTTGCATTTTGCAGGAAAGATTATCACAACGAAAGGCTATTTCAAATGGATGGGAGAACGCCTCTTAAAGACATATGTAAAACCTGAAATCCTATCAAAACAGCTATTGAGAGGATACTGCTGTTTGGCTGATTTCCTATTTGCTATACTAGGCATTTTCTGAACTATTTTTACACATTATGTAGACACTTTATCATCATCATTTGAAGACATTTAGCCCGTTTTCTGTGATGTTTTTGAAAGATGTTCGGTTCCCAAGAGTAGTATGATTAAATAAAGCAAGATGATGTAAAACATCTTATTCCAGGATATTTCATAGATCTAAATTGTGTCTGTATCTACAGGTTTGACTGCCTGACACCTGAGCACCATGCTGCTAAACGACACTCACTTCTACTGCCTGGGTCTATTCAACTACCTCCTCCTGTTCTGTTAATGAAACATAAATCTATTAAAACAAACCCATTTTTTTCCACAGTTAATCATGTTTACAGGAAGAAGGGAAGAAGACAATATGTTTAAGATTAATATGCAGTTTTCTCTTCCATTTTAGCAGTTTTTTTCAGATGATACAAACTTTTACCTTACTCCAATTTACTGTGTGTCAAAAGAAGATGTATTCTTGAAAGTTTCCTTTTAATTTCTATGTGGCAAATAGAAAGATAGGGAGATGGAGATCCTAACTGTCAGTACAATATTTGAGGTTATTCCTATTAGGTTGTACTGGGCATCAATTGTCCAGTTTTATCTTATAATAAAGTTGACAGAAGGATTATTCTATACTGCTACTGGAAATCAAAGGACAGCAGTGTCTCCCCTTCTTCCGTTTCAACATCCACAACCACAATCTCTCTTATTTTGAGGCTCATTTTCACAGTGCCTACTGCTGACCTGATTCAAAGGGGCTGTGTTTTTTGTTTACTTTGGTCTGTTCATCTTATCTCTGACTTGATCAAATATTTTGAGTGATATCCTCCTTCTGCCTGAAAGTTTTGATGATCGCAGACCTCATTTCTTGCCAGAAAGCACACAAACTCTTCTCCTTTGCTGGTCTTTTTGCACTATACACTATAGGATTTACTGTGGCAGACTGGGCATATCTGCGGTAATCAGATGGCTTTGCCTTAACTGCTGAAATAGATAACAGTCCTCCAACCAGCTGCTGCAGTACATGGAGCACCTGGCCTAAAATCCCGCAGGTTCAGAGAACAGTAGCAAGTACACAGGTATATATTCTATAAACATCCTAATTGTGCATTCAATGGATGCATGCCTGCGTGTGTTAATGTCCATCTATCAATGAGCTGTTCCAGGGCTTGCTTCCAAATTTCATCCCTACTCAGGCATCACCAAGAGCCTGGGCTATTTCCCTGCAACACTGCACACAGGTACCCAGGGCGCTCGTAGGCTGTTGTATTACGTGACGCACAGAAGTCTCAGTGTGGAAGTTGATGGCACAGCTAAAATCAGCATTTCCTCTTTTCCCAGCGGGGTAAGATGGTTTGAGTTACAACAGTTTTTGAAGGGTTTCATAATTTATTTGCTTCTTTTAATTTTAAAAATTTATTTATCATTTTAAAGCAGAGTTCTGAATAGTTTTCCATCTTTTTGGTCTGCTTCCAGTATCTAGAGATCAGAGTGGCATATATCTAGATCACATGCAGGACACAAGCAAGTGTCCTCCTCATGGACATCACTAGCATCTGTTAGGGAGTATGTAGATTCTCATGGGACAGCAATAATTTGCTGGTGATGAAAAGCTGGAAGGAATCCAGGCAAAATATGTACAGTTTTCCATGGCCTGATCTTTACAGAGTAAATGGTAGAGTGTAATTACGTGACATTGTACACATCAAGTCTAAGGAATTTAAGTGGCATAGAAATTATTGATAATACTTTCACACTGATGAAGAATTTTTCACTACACAATAACAAAACCAAGTCTCCTTATTCAAAATAAATAGTTACTATATGCAGCTTAAAGATGCAAAACTGGGATGTGTAAGTCACACTCTCGTATTTTTCTGGGTCATAAAATATCTTGATCTTTTTTCCCCTTAGTCTTGCATTTTGAACAAGACAGATATAAATCATGTGGTTAGTAGTAAAAGCTAAGTAATTAGAGGAAAGGGTTTGGTTTAATTTTCTTATATTTTATGGGTTGATGGGAGGATGCCTTTGTCAAAACAAGTCATGGAAACCCAAAAGCACAAATATTACTTACTCTTCCCACTAAGAAGAGCTTGCGAGGGACTACTGGTTAATTGACTATAATTTACTGTTGAATCAAATCCATAATAGTCCTGCTGTCCAGAACATCTTGCCAGCTAACACAGGTAAAACTGTGCAACTCCCAGCAGCAGGTGTTTAATAAAAGATCAGATGATCTCTGTTCTGCCAGGTTCTAGGATGTCAGGCTCTTCAACCTCTGGCCCCAAAAGTATCACTGAAACAATTTTAATTACTGATAATTTACTGGAGCTCAGGTCATACATAGCCACTTGGACTGTTGGTTCAATAAAAATAAAAGACAGCCTCATTTACAAAAGCAATGTAATGGTGAATTTTTCCTTAGGAGAAATTCCCCTGCCCAAAAGCTACAATTCTCGATCTCCATCTGAGGGAATTCAAAATGCACTTTCCTGAAGGGATTATTGACCTGGACATTCCTGGCAGGAAAGATTTTAGTTCACCTTTCTTTGTTGGGGACTACAATATCTGGTTTTAGTCATTAATCCTGAAAATGTTACACTTATTAGCATTTCATTCTTGGCCTATGGAATAACCTTCTGTCATTTATTGAGCTCTTTCAAAAGCTCAGAGTAGAGTTGGATGGGGTATTCATAAATTTTGGGACAGTCACAATGAATCTATACAAAACTGAACAAAGAGTTTTATTATCCTAAATGAAAAATAAAACAAACAAAAATCTCCACAGGACTTCTGTTTTGGACTGATTCAATGTTTATATAAAGTTATTGAGCATATCTTTGCAAAGGTAACTTTACACTGCTAACCTGAAGCAGACAAGGAACTTAAGTCGTCTTAAATGCCTATGAGTTACGGTATTTTGGGGGTTGGGAGAGAAAGGGGGGAAAGGAATGAAAGGTTGATTTTTTTTTTTTTTACCCTTGCAACTTAGATCACTCAAAACCAGGAGAAGTCAATCCTATTCTTGCTTGAGGAAAAAAAATATTAAATGCAACAAGTTCAGAAAAAAGTAAGTGCATACTCTGCAGATGATTAATATGTCTCCTAAGATATATCGGAGCAGAGTCTTGAGCTTATTCCTGAAGCAGGCAAAGATGGTTTTAAAATCTGTTTTCTACATCCCACTTGAATATTCAAATCACTGGGCAAAGGACATGAAGGGAACACTGTCTCCATCTCTCCTATTTTGTGAAGGACATCCATTCTCCAAAGTATTGTTCAGCTGAAGTAAAAATAACAGTAATCAGTCATACAGCACTACTTGGGAGCGTTTACCCTTTAGTGGGGATGATAGACATGATTTTGATTTTTCTGTAAGTTCACAGGTTTCAGATTCCCAGCTAAAATTTTTCGATTGAACTATTCCAGATGAACATGTATGTGGGGAACACTCAGGTACCCCTGTTTTAATCTTAAAGAGGTAAGCAGGATGCACATGGTGACAGCAGGTGGGGGACAACAAAACAACACATCTTCTTGTTGACATGTTAGTGTTGGGAAGTGCTATCAGGCAAAAAAATAAATAAAAATTAGAATAAACAAGAGACTATTTAGAGTTGTTCTATTATTTATACTAACTTGTATGGCATTTGACACCTAGAGGTTTCAAAAAGAGGTAAATATAAGCATGGACTAATTTCAGCATGTTGTGGTCCGCTGTTAGGCTCATTCAAGGCATAGGACAAAAATGAACAGGATAGAAAATGTTGGTGATGCCCAATATTCTCCCACATGCAATTAAATCATGTCTTTGTGAAAGCTATTACAATAATGTACATAGGTAATTTATATAGGGATGGATTTAATTAGATTTCACCATTCTTTAATAAAGTCTAACAACTAGGAGGATGGGGTAAAAGCCAGGGCAGTGTACCCACAAGCTAATCCCCTGTGAAGCATAGTTTTAAGAGCACTCTCCAATTACTGTACAAACTTAATTAAGTTCCTACCAAAATTGGTCTCTCTAGCTTGATACTCCATTTTCAAAATACGTTATGTTTTATTATTTAAAGAATTATAGGAATTATGAATAAATTCTCTGTACAGAAGCATTTAGACAACAGCTGCATTTTGCCATTCTTTAAAGCTCCAAAATATAAATGAGATAAACCAGACTTTATTTATTTATTTATTCCATGTATTAATGAAACAGCATTTGGTTGATCACTCACACTGCAGTGAGAGGAGAGGAGAGGAGAGGAGACAGACTCAGAAAAATGAAATAAAATCCTGTTTCCACTTGCAATCTTTGTGATATATATCTTTGAAAGTAGTTTTGGAGCTTAAAAAATCCTGGCATTTCAGGCAACTAACAGTCTCATCATTATTTTACTCATGGTGAGAACAGGAAACAGAATAGAATAGAATAGAATAGAATAGAATAGAATAGAATAGAATAAAATAAAAAAAAATAGAATAGAATAGAATAGAATAGAATAGAATAGAATAGAATAGAATAGAATAGAATAGAATAGAATAGAATAGAATAGAATAGAATAGAATAGAATAGAATAGAATAGAATAGAATAGAATAGAATAGAACTAAATTGTTCAGCTGGATGGGGCCTACAACAACCATCCAGTCCAACTGCCTGACCACTTCAGGGCTGACCAAAGTTAAAATATCATATTAAGTGTATTGTTCAAATGCCCCTTAGACACTGACAGGCATGGGGCATCAACCACCCCTCCAGATGCAGAATCCAGCATTTGGTACCCAGTCATTTTAAAAGACTTTAACACTGTTTACAGTTAATGACTGACAATCTAATGTCTCATTTAAGATGTCTTATCTAGAACAGTACATTTAGTTTACAAAATGATACTGTAATTTCTGCCGCATTTCTTACCAAAATCTTAAGAATCGTATATCCTTCTCCATGTTTCCCAGGCAATGAGTACAAAAGTTGTTCCTTTTATGTGTTGGGGCAGGAATTCTCACCCACCACAATTAATTTTTATAAATCTACTTTAAAAACAGACACCGGTGACATTAATGGCATTGAAATTATTTTGCAATGAATGCTGCCTCTGAAATTACGTCTGCAGAGAATGTCCATCTGAAGCCAAATGATACAGTTTCCCTCAAAAGCACACATACATTGACCTTAAAGCTTCTCAAAAGAAGGTTTATTGAGAATTAAATCACTGCTGAGTTTGGGTGACATTCACTAAGGAATAGTAAACTACTTCCTAATAAGATGTGATTATTGCCAAAAAAATCCTATTACAACAGAATACTCTTAGACCACACCAAATGTTCATTTCAAAGTCATCTAAATGCTATGTTTAATATCAAGATTCTTTTCAGTAATCATCAAATTGCAATCTGCTCGAATCCTGACTTCTGTCTGAATGGTTGCTTTTTGACACTATGCTACTGGCTGTGGAAGACAGACCTCTAATACAGCAGAGCGCATAAATCACTAGGATACCTTCTCATTTTCATCAAATACACTTTGGGAAATGTATATTTGGGAAATACACTTTTAATTTAATATGGTTTTCATTTCCACAGTTTATGCACCTGACAAACAGTACTGTATAATCAAGTTCTGCTTTGTGGAACTTGGCAATACACACACTCAAACACTGGTCTATATGAATGAAAATAACATTTTTGTTTCACTCATTCTTGATGCACAAAGCTTAGCAAACATCTAGGTTTATATATTTACAGATATTCCTAGATACCACCATGCCACAATCAGACTTGACACCTGCACTTAGCTAGCAAGTGGTTAATCTGCTGCTTATCACCAGCATGAGAAATGTATCTCTTTTGGAATTATGTCTCCATAAAAAGCAACCTAAACAACAAAGACAAGTTATCAGCAGTCTTTCTAATTCTTGATTAAACACTTCTGCCAGCTAACAAAGTGAATGTAAATGCAGAAGTTTTAGCTTAATGAGTCAGATGCATCAAGGTCTTATTTCAAATTTCCTGCTTCTGGCGATTGTTTGATGCATTCATGCTTTTCATGGTAAGGAGAAAAGGAAGTATAAAAGACAACTTACCACTCACCCACGAAACAGATGTACTCAGAAGAATAAACAATTTGTTAAACTTCAGCTATACAGATATAAATAATCAAGTTGCCAAAGTCACTCAAACATCTGCCCTGAGACTTTATTTGTTGTTTAATCTTCATGGACTTTTGAGAGAATTTTTAACAACAAAGCTGTCAAGAGACATTTAAGATTAATGTCACAATTAACACACACTTCCTAGGTTTCTTTGCACCTTTAAATTTAAATTGCCTTCAAATATGAATTTCTAGAGCAGCCGTAACTTGGAAAAATTCAATTACATTTTATTTCATGGTAACAGAATAAAAACCACTGGCTATCAGACTTTTGAAGTATTTTCTTCTAATTTATCATCGGCGTGGGGACTCAAGGACTAGAATTCAGAATTGCATTATGCTGGACTTTCTACCAAAAAAAAAAAAAACAACTACTGCATGAAATGACCAACATGAGATAGAGGTGAGATATTACTTCCAAGCTAAGACAATGTTAACATTTCATTCCTCTTGCCTGATGTGAACTACAACATGATTCTGGAGAGTTATCATAACACCACCAGGCTCAACATCACAGGTTTAAGTTTCATAAGGAGGCAAGTGTTTCTTGGGTCTGGCATCAATCAAACACACCATGAAAAAAGGCAATATCACAATTTTGTCCTCAAATCAGTCTGAAATGGTGACTTTTCCCCAGCAGAAACACTGATACTGTGATTCAAACCCACGTAGAATAGAACTTCATGGAACTTCTAGGATCTCTCTCCTTTTTATTAAAAACAAACAAACAAAACTAAATTAACCACATTAAAATCCACAATTTTACTTACTTTTTTAAAGGGGAAAGGCTATAGTCCTGTACTGACAGATTCTTCTATCAAATTATCCTCTGACCCTTTAAACTGAAGACCTTTCATACAGTGTGAGGACACTTCTTATGTATGTTACCGTCTTAAATTCCCCTGACTAGAGTTGTGTACTGCCTGTAGCACCTGGTCCTGTGCTGAACTCTCTCATACATGATCCCTTTGTCACTACATTACAAACTCACGTCATCTCAGTGGAGATCAGGTGTTACACTTAATGGCAATTCTCAAATTTGCATATGGAACACATGAATACAGACACATTTGTCTTCATCTAAATAAAGTGACAAAAAATATTCATTAAGGCACCAGATGGACAAGGTGTGCAGAAAAATAAAACTAGTTTAAGTGCTGAGGAAGCCTTATTATGTATACATTCAATGATGAAAAGTCTTATTAAAAAGAGTTCACACTTCACCCTGCCAACTTCCTGTGGGTAAAAAAAAAACCCATAAATATTCAAAGATACTTCTTTATTCACCTAATAAGATCTCTCACGGAGTGACAAACTGAAGATCTGTTTTCTTATATTGGGAGTTGCTTGACTCCCCATGTAACAGCAAACCTACTCTAGAAGTCACAATGAGCTAAGCAGTAAGTTGAGGAAGTCCCGGGGAAGGGAAAGAATGACACATAATTCAAGAGTCATCTCTATTTGACAGTCTCTCAGTGCACAGTCTCTCTTATAGTTTAATATCCAAAGAGGTAGTAATTAGCGATGAGTAGACTTTTCTCATCTTATTCCAGTTTCAGGTAACAACACATAGTTTTGCTCTACGCTTCTTTTCTGTGTTGCCTTTATATTGCCAAATCAGCCAGTTGCAGGAAAAAGTGAGCATTATTTAGGTCTTTGAATCAGTAATGTAACTTTTCATTACTACTTCTCCCCTTAGTTCATGTTCCAGAATTGACAATATTACAAATTTCTAGTTAAAGACCATTTGCTTTGGTAAAGCTGAAGGTTCATAGGAACCAGCATATTAATGGAAAGACTGTTAAAGTAAAAGGTTATCCAGTTCCACGTATCTCTGCAATTGTTTTAAATCAGCATAAATAGTCTCTGGTATGTCTAGTATTAATAATTAGGGTTTTTTTTTTCAGTTGGCTTCAGTTTTCTTCCATTACACAGGTCTATTTCTGGTACAAGGTTGAAAGGAGACACCAAACTCCACTTCATTCATGATAAAAAATTCTCTGGAATTTTTTTCCAGTACCACAAAGCATTGTTTTGTAAGACATGCAAAGGGAATCACTGCTGTTTATCTAAGATCAACCATAACCATACTTTGAAACAAGCAAGTTTGCCTCCTTGGTTATCCTGGCAGCAAATAAACCGGGCAAATAGAGTTTCAAGCATAGGAAAGGCTGGTAAAATTTTGGAGAGATTTTCCAGGAGGATATACATGAAACAGGTAGAATACACTGAGTAACAGGAGAACATTGATCACAACCGCTGTGCTCAGAGATTAGGAAATGGGCATTCACCTCCAAGAAAGAAACCAGTAAATGGCTCATCCATTCATATTAAAACAGACATGAAAAATGTAGCCTGTCAGGGTTTACGCAAGCGTAAAACCTGACCTTCTAAAAGCAAAGCCTCCATACAGCCTCGTCATTAGTTGGTAAGTAACAGTGTGAGCAGACCCCATATTTCTCGGGCTATAACTAACTTGCAGATAGAAGGCGGGGTTTGTTTATTTAGGTTTTGCGTTACCTGGTAGGCAACATAATTGCAAAGATATTACTAAGGAAGAAATTACAGCCTCTGAATAGGGCATAGACAGTTCTCTCAACTTCCACAGCTACAGAACATTCAGCAAGGTAATTCTCATTAGTACAGCTCTGGAAAACATATATGGTCTCGCTTTCTCCATGCAGTGTTATTCTAATTAAGTTGCTTGCAAGATAAACACGTGTAAAAGAAGGTAGCTGAGCTAGTCATACTTCATAACATCAGACACTTTCGCTGTGCATGCTAACAAGTTATACACTAAAATTGACAGGTGGCTCAGAAGATTTGTAAAAGGGTGTATAGCTTTCTACTAGTAGCTTGCCATCCAACTCATCCCTGAATGCAGGCGGCAAACCATTACTTATTTGACAACTGTTAGTTTCTCCAGCGTTAGATCATTTTGTCCCATTTTCTAGTGGGCAGATGTTGCCAGCACAAAGATCATTATTAAAATCAGTACTAGCTATTATCTTTATCAAGGACAACATAGAAAGGGATATTTAGTTCTTTTCTCATTGTTGTCAAGTACAAACCGGAGTGAAAGAGTTTTTAAAGCAAAATGGAGAAATCCTTATGTACTGAACTACAGATACATACTCTGTGGACATATCATTTGTGTCTTCAAGACTAATAAACAGCTTCTGTCATATGCAATTAAACCACGTAAGTGCTTCAAAACTGGCATACTGTATTCCATTTGATTGCATGCATGCTCATGTGGTATATGGTTACCTCCTGTTTAGATTTCCCTCAGGATTTTACACCATTCCCAAAATAGACCACATGGCAGCAAATTCTACAGAGAATAAAAGAATGAATTTTGCAGTTGGCAAGTTAAACATTCATTCTATTATTTTATAGATGCTGGCACTTTCAATCAGAAGGTGGGTCGTCAAGAAACATCACTACTCTTACTAGCGGGTCTGTTCATTCATTTTATTGGTACAGCTTCAACCTTTGTGACACGGATTTGATTTGCGCACGTATGTGATGCTGTTCCTGTTAACAATTCCTGTATCAGAAGTGCTGTGTCAAGGACACATGCAAAACACTAAAAATTGTTTATTAAATACCGAATGCCCTCCTTTAGCCATAAAAAACAAAGCACCGAGGGGCACACTGCTTTCCTGTTCTGTGTGGCTATTCTTACATGGCTCGAGAGTTGCTGGAATGATTTTGCTATCACTGCATGCCATCCAAGAGCAAGCAGCAACTTCACTGCAAACCTGAATGAAAAAGGACTACAGAGAAAAAGATAAACAGACCAAAACCAATGGCTTGTTGCCCTAACATCAAAAGTATTAAAAAAAAAAAAAAAAATGGAGAAAAAAGCACCACTTAAGCTCTATAGAACTTTGATGATTTTATAGATTGCTCATATTTGTGTCTTGTAATTCCTATCTCAGAACATTTACACAAACATAACCTATGTAGTAAGCTATTTTTCATATAAATCACTGAATTACAGAATGGCCACAGGCCATTTTTTTATTCCTCACTTCTTCAGATTAGCAGAGTCTATGTAAATCATCTCCTACTTGTTATTTTTGTTATCCATTTTCTCAATAGCCACTTAGGTAACATCATATTTGGACTACTACGTATCTTCCTGATTAAAGCACCTCTGGATTTGTATGTCCATTCTATTATTTACGTCTGCAGTTATTCAAGAAAACATGATGCTAACAGCATCATTTCCAAATAACATCCTGTAACTTACTCCCTGCTGTTAACAAGCACAACTGGACTGCCTATGAGAAGATTCCAGAATATCAGCCTTAGTTTCTAATGCACTACTTAACTGTTTATTTCCCTGTGACATGTAAAATACAACTATTCAAATTCCTTGCAACGACTCATAAAAATTGCTCCCAAAATTGTTTTATCATTTGCAGGTGTTACAAGCACTACCTTAACAAGTCACAATGTTAGTAATCGTATCAGACTACAACAGCAGCAAACAGTTCACTCCCCATCTTTAGGTTAAGATTCTGTCCCATCTTTTTTTTAACCCTTAGCTCTTTCCTGTCTGATTTAGCCAATTGTCTGACTTTTTCACATCAGATCTCCGAATGCTTCAAAGACAATAGTCAAGTGCCTGGGATTGTGTTGATGAAAACAGAGGATAGGAATTGGGTATGGAGGTTTCACAAAATATGCCTGTGAACACATTAATTGTGTTTCTCACTGATAACTTTGAAAAATCATTACGTTATATCTGAATAAAATTCTGCTTAATTCTTCCATGACTTGAAAACTGAAACAAATACTTACATGGAAATCACAGTTGCTTTTTCTTTTAACTGCAATTCTGTTAAGAAAAAATTCAAGGATTCTTGAACAGAAGCCTCAGGAGAGAAGTTAACTGAATTTCTAATTCAGCACAGAAACAGAATATGGTAACATCTGTATCATGTCAGGAGTTTTGTGCCAAGCAGGAAAGTAATTTATCAGATTAGGAAAATGTATATTATACATAAAAACGTGGGGAAAAAAAAATTGTTTGGAAAATATTAATTCAAAAACTGTTTTTCTTCAAAACAAAAAAACATACAAAGCACATCCCTTTTTCATATGTTCAGATTTCTACAGAATTTTATTCTTTTTTCTACCTCTTTGTTACCATGGATATCTTAGCAAAAAGACTTCTGTATTTTACCACTACAGGAGAAAGAGAAGAGTTAATTTTGATCAAAACAGTTTGTAGAAGTTCCATAATTCTGAATCCTGGAGACTGCTGATAGTGTCTACAGAAGGGATTAACCAGACTAATTTATTTGAACTGTGTAATAGATTTGGTTTAAAATACCCATTTGAGTTACCATAGAGAAATTTAAAAGTAAAAATTTAATTAAATTTAGTCTCAAAGATCACTTTAAAACTTTAAAGGTGAAAATGAATATTTAGATTTTCTCTTCAATTAGGGAGAAAAAATTTCCCTTAGAGAAAGAAAAAGCCTCAACTCTATTTTTATGTTGGTATTCCAGTTCAAAGCGAAAAACCATTAGATTCAAGTCTTCCAGAACTAAACTCAACTGAAACCTGGATGTATACTTCAACCATTTGCTGTTTCGAAGATATTCAAAAATTGTTTCCTTATGGTGCCAGCATGATCAAGCTTCAGTCTAGTGCATTATCCAACTGTCTGTGCTTCACTACTTGGGTAAGCTCGGAGAGGAGAGAAGATGCCTTCTTAATAACGAACATCGAAGGCGTGGTCACACGCGCCTCTGCTTGCCCAGGGACATTCTGCTATGTGTGACTAAAACTACAAAAATGGCTTCAGGCAAGATGGGAGAGACATTTCTTCAAAATAAAACAACAACAACAAACAAACAAACCCACAAACAAAGTCCGCAAATCAACACCATCACAAATTTTGCATTGTTTGGTTAAAACAAGAAAGGTTGGGTCCATGTTAAAGTACGCTTTCAAAGATTACTGTAGGAAAAAAACCCATCCAACCTAAGGTAGCAAAAATAAACTGTTTTCTCCTTAATTACTAGATGACATTTCTTTTGTAATAAAACATTTTCAAATTCTTTATTCTATTAAAAAAAAAAAAAAAAAAAACAAAACCAAAACCAAAGAAAAAAAGAAAACCAAACAAATGGCTTAAATCAAATCATTTTAGGATAGTATATGGTTTTTTAATTTAAAATTAATTTAAGGTATTGCTTTTTTCTTCTCACAGTTTCATCCCAATTATTTTTCAATATTACCTGCTTTTTGCAGGGAAATCAGCAAATGAAGACAGGGAAACGTTCTGATTGCCAGGGATATCAAGTGAAACACAGTGAGCTATCTGCAGACCTTTCCCTGCACCACAACCCCAGTATCTGCTGCAACTGCTGGCAGTGTCCCACACCACCACTGCTTCTGCTGAGAGGAAAACAGCTCGTCACTGCTCGTTCCAGCAACAGAACTAAGGCAAATTCTGCACTTCGCAGGGGCATGAATGTGCTTATCCCAATAATTAAATTACCCATCTGTTAGTCCCACACTAACCATGCAGACTTTATTCTCATCTCCTTTTGAGATAGTTGCAGTAGCCCTCACTTCAGTGTAACTGTTACTACACTTGTATTCTAATCAATTTATCCAACCTTGTTTGTATCTCCCTTTTGCTTTCATCCCTACAGCAGTGACTCCCTAAACTGTGGTTCCTTCTCCACCCCCAGCGCCCCCTCCCTCTCCTGTTACCCTCAGCTGTCACTATAGTATGGACAAAGTGCCATAGAACCTGACTGACATGCAGGAGGCTCACCAAGTGATGCGTCAGTTACATCACTCTTTTGTCGTTCCCACAACTCAACCTGAAACACTGAAAAATTTTTATGGGAATGCCGCATGAACAGCACTGCTTCCAGGAAATTAAGGAAAGCAAAACATAATTGTAGATATGGAGGACAAGACCTTAATTTTTTTTTTAATGGAGAAAAATGGAGACCAACTTTTTTTTCCAAAAAAATTTAAATACCCATTTTGGAACACTTAAAAAAGTGTTCTAATTGCAGTGTGTATTAAATTTGCATCTCTAAAGTCTGGCTCGGTCTACATGAATCAGATACCTCAAATTCTTTGTTTATGTCTTGTTAAGAAGAAAACTCCAGGCTAGAAGAATTCAGAGTAAGCATAAAATTTTAATCCTTGAGTTTGACCTCAACAAAACCCTTTGCATTTTCTACTTTAAAAAAAGCAAAAGAAAATTCCAGAGATGGTCCCCTGCCTACAGATGAGATTTGCATGGTTGCGAAAAGTATATCATACAGACTATGAAGTCAGATTTTTTCAGTTATTTTCATAATTGTCTAAATTGCTTTTAATGTTTTGTGCTTACTTCTTTTTTTCTTTCCTACAAGATAGGTCCTTACCAACTGGCTATCTTAAGACACTGAAATACTTCTCAGAGAATGCAAATTACAAAAATATCACTGTTTATAAGCAAAGGACTGGGGCAGAATTTAGGCTGTCAGAGTGCAGCTCCTTGTGACAAATGGCCAGTTACTTCACAAACGTGCTCTGCAAGAGGAGGGACAGTGCAAGAATTAGAAGAGATACCCCAGAGGGGTTGATCCACATTTCAGCAAGGTACCTGAGAACAAGTAGGTGCTGCGCAGCCTACCTATGTCTTCGGGTTTTACAACAGCCTGTTTGTCAAACATGCAGTACAGCAAATGCATATGCTCCCTTTTTTAGAATAAAACTGGGCAAGACAGCATGATCATTGTGTTAATATTTAAATTAGGCCAATGAATAGCCTGTCTGTAATAACTTCTTTCCCCCAGTAGTGAACGAGGTTTAGAACCAGGATCCAGACTATTAAATTCAGTGAAGAGAGGTGCACTGCCGCAGGCAGTCAAAACACTCATTGGAAAAGATTGATTCCATACAAGTAATGCTGCAGTGGTAATATCTGGTGCTCTGCAGAGATGAAAAGATTTTCTCCCACTCCTGCCCTCCCTTCCCACTTGTTTGTAAAAGTTCACTTCAACACGCTGTAAAAGGAGGTTGTTTGCTAAGTCTTACAAAGGCTTTTTGAACTCAAATGTAAATAGGTACTTCAAGGATCTCAGAAATACTACCATACTCCCAACAGATTCCCGAAGAAATAAATTTTTAGTCCTAGAGAGCAAGACGTATTTAGGGCCTTTTAACTGAGGTATAATTTCCTTGGGGGAGATATATCATGGAGAAATTATTCAAGCCTCATATCTTGAATAATTTAACTCAAAGCTGGAAAATACGGGCTATGGGACACATTAACATTTTCCATAGGCCCCATACTGACCCTGGGGAATCCTCACTGGACTGCTGCTTGAGTGTAGCTAGAGCTCAGCTGTCCATGTTTTTGCTCCAGAGCTGCACTCCAACGATAGATACCACGTGGAGTCAAAGCTCTCCATGCTGGAAAAGCATTAGCACAGATTCCCTCTTCCTTCTGAATCCTCCAGCAACCACCTATTGAAAAGTTAAAAGAAAACGTGGCAAGTTTCAGAGCATGAACATCTGTTCCCAAGAGGGATGTTCTTTTTTTTTTCTTGTGAAAAATATGAGGTTTCTCCATTACTTCTGTTCAGGCAAGTAAAAGCTAGTAAGATGACAGGTCTGGGACTAAATCTGCCCTGCCCAGGTTTAAACCTCAAGGAAATACATACGCTTTCATAGCCAATCCTTCTTTTGTCTTCCCTCCTTGTTTAATTAAGTAGCAATAGGAATGCCTCTTCTGGGTAACTTCAGTCAAACTTTCCATACTGGAAGATTCACAACAAAACTCAATTTCAAACAGGAAAGCAATACCGTCCATGTGCTGTATAATTACATGGGAATTAAACAGACCAGTCATTTGAGACATGAACAGACAAAGGTGGATATCTGTAGAACAGTTTCTTTCTTTCTTACAGTTGTATTTTATTTCTCTTTTTTCTTAAGATAACCTCCTGATAACTCTTTTGAAATTTACTCTGGTACAAGGCTATTGAAATACCCTCAGTTACTGTAAATACCATTTTCAATTACAAATATTTCTGCGAACTAGACTAAATAAATACTTGAATATGACATTGTTTTGTCTAAATTACTTCCATAACATCTTTAGGCTCCAACAAAGACCTAAATTATTTAACATTGTTGAAAGTAGGCCTCTTTCTCAAGATTCAGCAATACCAAATCCCAGGTCCTTGTCCTGTTCAAGTTTGATAAATATATCCTACTATCAGAAAAATATCTCCCTTCCTTACTGTAACCCAAATACACCATTTCTCTCTTGTTACTGTCCTGAACTCTCAAGTCTTTTGGATACTTATTAAGTAACATATGACACAGTTCATCTAAGACATGGCAAAATATGTTTTTATTTGTTTGTCTGCAATGAAGGCAAAGTGCTGGAGAGTTCACCAAGGGACTGTTTTAACAGTATTAGGCAACACCTCCCTTTGTGCTTGTTTACCTAATCCCTCATTTGCATATGTGCATTAGAGGAAAAATATAAGTGCCTGTAAATCAAATATATGACTCTGACAGTCTCTGCTATGTGCAGTATAATATGAAAGGTTATGTACTTTTCAGGTCTACAACATACCCACAGTATAGGTCTTTTTTTATAGGCAGGGCACAATACAGCCCTTGCAAACTACACCAGAAAAATCTCTTTAAGGTGGAATGAACACCCACAGAAAATCACTTATTTATCATAGATAAAGTTCAGACAAAGTTAAGAAGTTAAAAATATTGCCTGAAATTCAGCTGTTGCTTGGGCCCAACAGAAGCCAAGATTCACGTTCTGGCAACCAGACTCCAACCTCCAGTTAGGCTGAACATGAGTGCAGCAACAGCACTGGGGAAACAGCTTTCCTCAGTTGAAATTTCGATCTCCCTGGGTAAAGTTAGTCGAAAATACCCTGAAGCTGCCTCCACTGTATCTTCCAAAGCTTGTGAACTCTTGGTACAGGTTTTGTACATAACTTTACATTATGTAGGGGATACCCTCTGGTATTTTCTCCAGAAAGAACATGAATGTTAAATGTTTGATGTGTATGTTGTTCCAAATAAGAAGCTGCTAAAGCTGCTATAGCGTCAGCAATTCCACCCATTGGCGCCAGCTATGCAGGTAGCACTACTCTGTAGCAGGAGGAGTTTTCAGTTTGTCTTTGAGGGTTCCCCATTCAGCAATACAACGTTAAAACTACTAAAACTAAGACAACATCATGTCATCATTTCCACAATCTTATAACTGAAGAATATTACAATAGAAGCAAGCTTGCCAAAGGAAGGCAAATATAATTGAAATATTTTTGAACCAAACATTTTAGATAAGCAGCATGCTAACAATAAAGGTCTCCTTCCTGAGGGAAAATGCCTCGCTCCTATTTCAAACGCACGCGAGATACTCATAATGCTGCCTTGAAAGCTGGTATTTACATGAACGGTTGCAGAATATAAATGCTGCATTAACGAACCTAGGTAGTGGTACCAGCTCTGCAAATACCACAGATGCAAATTTACACCAAATAAAGCTAAACCTAAGCATGCTACCAAAATGCTAATATACAAGGACATGAAGGAAAACTTTGTAGGAAAGAGGTTTTTATTTGCACACAGAAGCTTTTAAATCACATTTGGTTCCATATTTTGTCTTCTTACACATACCACACACTAAATGGTTGTCTGGTTTTGCATAAGCATTGAGCAATAGGCAATGTTCAGCTTCAGTGTCCTACCGTTTATCTTAATACATTATTTCCAAGAATATGCAGATTAAATGTCCTTACTTGTTTGTCTTTTCTGTGCTTGCAGTTAAAGCATATAATTACCAATTCATCTGTGCTTGTATTTGACATTTAAAGCCAAAGCAGCTCTGGCAGTAAGGTCCATAAAACTTGGAAGAATTACCTATACATCTCTCATCCTTCATTTCATATCTTGCAGCCTACTACTTTCCCCCCACAGCCCAAAGCCATGACTTTTTCATCCTATAGACAAACTTTACTTCTCCCTGATGGACAGGTCTAGTGCATTAATTAGTTCATATCCAGTTTAGCATTAATTCTTTCTTTTTTTCTTTTTTTTTCTTTTTTTTTTTTTTGTTGTTGTTGTTGTTTAGCTTCTGTACAATAAAAAAAACCTCCAGGAAGCAGACTTCACTGACAGCTAGGCTTATTGAAGGGAGCACATCTGGAATTTTCCTTTTCCATCCCTGTACATTAAGAATTCTACCACTTCCACATTCAGCCTAGACAATTAAGGATTCTCGGTTTGTGTGCTTCTAGACCTAGTTATTCATTCACTGGGGTTTCATAGAATTAAAATACCAGTTTCATGTTGTTTCTGCAGTTACTGCAAATGTGGTAAGAATGACTATTTGTCATTAATTAGTCTCTTTCTTTAAAGGGAGTTCACTTGATTGTGATGCAACCTATCCAGCCAATTTGACAGCTCATTTACATTCAATTCAACTCCAAATACATTGTTATATCAATGATTTAAGTGGATATATGTGTAGTTCACTACTCAGCCATATGGGATTTGACTGCTGTAGCCTGCAGGAATTCATACAAATTGGTCTGAGGCAACACTGAGTGAGGAAAACCTTGGTACCCTGTCCTGAGAAGAATGCTCTTTTTTGTCACATATAAAATGAAGCTGTGGAAAATTGTTCCTTCTTGTTCTCAGGCTACTGCTGAAATAGGGATAGTTTTTATTCATATGTATATATAAAAAAGCTTCTCAGTGGCTTTCTGTGCTGTAGCCCCTGCCCTCCAGGCCTAGAGTGGCAATCACATGCTGTTCTCTCCTTCCACTCCCTGTCCAACAGGAATTAGGAAAAACAAAACATCATAAAGCTTGTCCTGACCTGACTTCCTGGACTGATCTCAATCCTGCCTCAAAACCTATGGACTTGTCAGTCTGGGGTCTTGGCTGAAGGCGAATGCCATCACTTGCTCTCCTTGTCCCTGCTGTGAGACTGCCCCTTAACCTTGAGTCACTGTCCCTGCTTTTCTTGGTGGCCCACGTGGCTCCCAACTTGCCTTCCCTTACAGAGCAGTGCCCACCAGTGCTGCTCCCCGATAGTCCCCAGGCTAGAAGGTGGTCAAAAGATGCTCTTTGAATACAGAGGTTAGAGGAAAATTAGAAAGTAGCCTAAGCATGATGTTCCTACTGGTAGGAAACCCAATGAACTTTCTCCCCTGAAAACATGAGCTCTTATTAAACTTTTACACCGATTACCTAAAAGCCTCACTGGAATTCTTGGAAATGGGGGAAAAGGATCAGGAACAGCAAGAGCTCACCATTTCACAGTGGGGTCCAGGTGGGAAATGGTGGGACACTAAGGAGCAGCTAGTTTGGGAGTGGAACAGCTCAAAACCATCAGTCTTATGCAAACATCTTTGAATGCACACAGTGTGGAATCAAAAAGTCCATCAGATGATTTTGCTCTTTGAAAAATGAAAGTCATAGTCATAACCTCTTCACCACCTCCCTCTTCTTCAGTTATTCCTGTTGCTTCAAAGGAAAGAGAATGGTGAATTTGATAAATGGACCTCCCTAAGTGATCTTAGAGCATGATGTCATAGTTTATAGAATAAAACTATTAACACACAAAAGTCTTGTTGCATTAAAAGATAGTATTTTCCTCTGATGCACAGGAAATTAATTTTACTAGCTAGCATGATAAAAATTCTTTTGACCAGAGTCCTGCAATCATCCTGTTGATGTCTATGATGAGCAGCCATATCAGAGTAAACAGAAGAAAATATTAATGGAGAACAAGGGGAACAAAGAAATCTCTGGCTGAACACTGTCGCTGCCTTTTCCAAGGAGACTGAAATATCTTTTTCTGTAAGTATTTAGTATTGCAGCTTGTGCTTGCTGCTACTTAAGGACTACAGAAAGAAATAATTCAAGTCATGCTAACATAGTGATGCAAATGCAAACTTAGTCTAATCAGGCATTAGAATAATATCAACATAAATAATAGCTTCTGCGTAGCCCATAACAATGATAGGTAATTTCATTTTAATTAAATGTCAGTGTGAAAACTCTCTCTGAATTTATCATATTAACTCTTCTGACCATGAGGGGAAAAAAAGGAAGAAAGTGGCTGAACAGTTAATATTCTATTGTCATGCAAGATATCGAACGTCCTGGCTTTCTGATTAGCACTGACTTCTTTTGGCATTAAAAACCCCAAGGTCAACTCTTCTCTCACAGGACAGCGTTATCAACGCTGTGTAATACAGAGCGTATGAAACACATCACAGCCACTGCTTGCCAAAATACTTGAGTCCCTCTTAGCTCTCCTATCAGAAGAAGATGGAGACATACGCTTGGATATCACCAGTAGACAAGAAGGAATTCAGGCCATTATCTGCTCACTAAGCTTTTTAGCAGCTTCCTTTATACTTCCACGAGAAGGATGAGGGAGAAGAACCCCACTGCACTCCAGATGAGAGAGTCAATGAGGCAGAAAAGTAATGTCCCAGTACAAATCTGCTAGGAGAACAAAGCCCAGATTAACCATGCGAGCCACCTCACAGAGCCAATCTGCAGTTTCAGTCTTGGTCTGTACTACAGCATTTCCAGGGAGATGGTTCTTTCCACTCCAAGTACTGCAGATGTTGGACACCACCAGAGAACTCTGCCAGCCATTCCTTTTGCCATCTCCCTTTCAGGTAGTTACGCACAAGGATTGCACGTGACAACAAATCCATGAAAAATGAGAGCAAGAGGCTGCAGAAGAATACAGTAAAAATGTAAGCATGGCAAAGCAATAAGAAATCTTTATTTTCCATCAAAATCCTCTAAACTATCCTGGCTTCTGTATGAGGTTTATGTCCCACCATCTTCCATAACAGTAAGTACCTTGTTGGGGTAGAAGTGTAACGCAACATCAAAGTGTAAGAAACAGGGATCAGGCTATAAAACACGTATAAGCCATAAAAAGATACCACACTTGGCAATCTGACCTCAGCATCAATGGGTAACTTTTAAAGCTTTTCTTAGTGCCCTAATCCTTTTCAAAGACAATTTGAATTATACATGGAGTCCTTTCTTTTCTTTAAGGGCTATTTTCTGAGATTGTTTAAACATGCGGGTCTACTGAAAAAAAAAAAAACCAAAACCACACAAAACCCCCACAACAACCTCCCCCCTACTCTTAGTAAACATTCTCAAGAACAGAAATTGATTTGAAGATGGAAGTTGTTGTTCAACAAAATGTTGACTTGACAAAGTGGTTCCAAAGGAGTATTTAATTTTCTGCAGTTATGCATTTTTCAATAAAAGACAGTGTCTGAAATAATATATGTTGATCACAGGACAGACTCTACAGTGTTCTTTAATATGTTTTAATATGGTCTTTTATTGTATTTAGACATTGCTGTGATCAAGGAATAACTTATTAAAGTAAAAGTAACAGTTAACACTGTATCATTATTGATTTCTGAGGGCCTAGAAGATAATAGTCTTAGTTTTTCCTGTCAATTGCTGAATTCTATAAAAATATTTAAAAGGCTTTTTTTCTGAAAAAAAATCATTAATGTTTAAACTTACTAAATTTAAAAGGAAATCACTTTCAAAGAAAGAATAAGAGAAAGTTTAATTAAAAGAATTTTTGGAAGGATCTAGCAAATATACATATGGAATGAGCCTTAAGAAAAATTCAAACTAGACCCTATATGTATTACATAAGGGATTAAAGTTATGAATAAGATATTAAGAGGAAAAAATTAACAATGTGTGTTCTGAATCAGAAAAATGTGTTTTGTGCATGTAAGAACACCTGCACAAGGTCTGACCACAGACCATCTAGCCTTGTTATTTCCCATGCCACCAGTAGAAGGCATCATATTAGTGAAGGATTGTAGGATGAAGGTAAAGAATAAAATTATCTTTTTCCCAGCTGCCAGCACATTCTGATGTCTAACTCTTGTGTCCATGTCTCTTAAGATTCTCAGAATGGTAAAATTAAAAGCAAATTAAGACAATGAAAACTAGCTATAGGAGCTTTTTCTTTTCAGCGCAGCAAATAGACTGTTTAAGATGATGGCTGCCATCCTCAATTTTTCAGTAACCTGTTTCATCTGAAAAGGCCTTTATTCTTCATTCAGAGAAGCTACTAGTCGAAATATGAACAATTTCTGCTATATATAGGTAGCAAGATGACTACTGAACATGTTTAAACCAAAATCAAAACCAAAGAAAGTTTTATAATATCCAAAATAAAGGAGTTCAGAGTAGAAAACATTTGTGTAAGGAAAAAAAACCCAAAACCCAGCACAAAAACATCTGACAGACGGGCTGGTAGTGTTGCCTGCATTATCTTCCTTTAAGACTTCATTTTCAGTCTCTCACAGTTGAACCAGCATTAAAATGTTAACGTTTGTCGACTAACTGCACCGAGGGAAAAGCTAATGAGGGATGGTTGTATTTGGCTCTCCAGGCTGATAACACAGACTACTGAAACTTGCAACCAGCCAGTTTCTTTAGACATAGTGTTTCGACCCATTATCTTAAACATTCGTTATCATTAGAATTCTATTTTCTTTTTAAAAAGTTTCGGCTAAAATAAAGTCAGATCTTTCTGAAGAAAATGCTTGTTGACAGATCTTTTAAAACGTACTTCCTCATAACTACTGACGCCTGGACTTTGCATTTTTAATGTTTTTTTCAACCTACTATTTTAGATATTATTATATAATACATAATTTTCTTGAGCAAATTGTTCCTTGCTTTCATTGAAATTTAATTCTATTTCATTAAAATGGACTTCTATTATAGTATCTAAGGGGAAAAAACACCCATCTTATTTGATTTTGAGAAAAAAGCTAAGCAATATGCTACAAACTATGTACTGCACTTCTGTTTGATGGGTGGATCCAGGTGGGTTTAAAGTAAGTCAAACTGCTTTTCCTCTTTACTCTGTCCCCACACAGAGTCCCCAAACATTAGCCTGTGCTGCTAATGACAGCTCTGGATTGCTCTAGAAATGCTAGTCCAGTCAGGTAGGCATCTCCAAGAAAATCCCTGTTTTGCCCTTTTTAGCCCAGCTGTAGAAATAGCCAACAGAAGGAATACAGATTTCCTCAACCAGCTCAATCCAGCACTCAAAGGATCCAACACAATGTTGATGCACATGAAGTTGATCCCTTGCTTCACTTATACCACCAAATGCCTTCCCTGGGTGTCCGTCCAGGTGGCTACAGCCTACGGTGACCCCCTTGGACACAGCTGACAACCTGCAGCTGTCCTGCACAATCCCCCAGCTGATGGCACGTGCACCACTGTTTCAGAACAGTGAAATGTCAAACAGCTTCATCACCGTTTGAAAAGGGTGAGGGACAAGATTTGGAAGCGCTGATACAGACATTGCTGCCTTTGGTGTGCTGAGGAAAAGACGATCAACCTTCATGCACAGGCTAGCTCTATGGGAGCAAACCACTTCAGTGATCACAAAATTGCTTGTCTGTTTGCACGTTTCCGATGAAAAATCACTCCAGAATTGAAGACCAGCATAAAGCTCAACCTCTAGATACACAACAAGCAGCGAAATGAAGTCCTGGAGACTCATGCTAGCCTCTGCCACAGAGAACATCATCCTTTTAGTGCTGCTGACATTCCAGAATGAGGTCCGGAGGCATTTTACCTCCAAGGGAATAAACAGACAGAAAGCACACAAAGCTTTTTGCAGGAGCTTATCAGAATCTCACAGAATCAAACCCAAGCCGTCATTCTTATCCATTACACTAGAGTCGGTATTTGTAATACTTTGATGCAGAAATTTCCAGACTAAAGCGAGACACAAAGCAAGATTCAGTATTGGAATATCAATGTCTTTAGTAAACTCGCCGTAAAGTTTCAACTATTTGAATGTACTTTATATGGCTCTTGTAGAAGTTATCTTATACCTATTATACATATGTATATAAATATATAGATGCACAGATACAACAAGGCACCTTGGTTTTATGTCTAATTTTTAGAAAATATATTTTTGTATTAGAAGATACATTCAAAATCAAAGAACAGTGCAGATTCCTTTTTTTTAATAATAATAATAAAAAACAAGTAATAGTTTGTGAGAAGTATTCAATAAAAGTAAAGGAGCTTTATTCAGCTAGTTACTTTTCACCCCAACTTCAGGCATGCTCTAGCACATACTAACAGACTTATCTGCCAGCACCACCTGAAAGAGGTATGAATTTGTCAGCTCTACATTTTCACATGTCAGCAGCAATCGTTTGCACTTCGAGACACTGGTGTAGTCTGACAGACAGTGGGCTCATACCTGCTCACTGCTGAGCAACCTCATTACTTACTGTGAGATGCAACTTTCAAATTTCACAGCATCGCACAAATACTTTTTGCAAAGCACCGGAAAGGTCATGCCCCAGATCTTAACTGGAGTGCCTAAGCCTCACAAATGCTGGGTCAGACATCTTTTTGCCGCTGTATTTCTTTTGATAACACCTGCAAGCTCCAAGCAAGGATCCTACTGTCTTAAGGATGAACAAAACAACAACAGCACCTGGAAAACACATTTTGGAGTGGCTTCGGTCTAGTTGTCAAATAGGAGACAATTAGCACTCAATTGTACTATCGTGTGGCAACAGGAAGCTCTGAGGAGGAACACAGAAAGCAGTAAGGCTGATAAAGCTTCTCTAGTGTGGAGGACTACCCGCACACTGTTTACGGCCTTCTTTTAAGTTGAGCTGTTTGCTCAGGTGAAAAGCTATGTTAATGCACATTTATCTGCAGTACCCAAGCTAACTCAGTAACGTAGCGTTAACTGGTTAACACACACATAACTGCTGTGTGCCATGATGATATGCACTAACCCTCAAAAATGCCTCCTGTTAGATAAAAGTGTTTGGAAAATGAGGATAATCTAAGTGACCAACATTCGGCTACACTAATACAGAATAAATACAAATACAAATACTTCAGGGTGCCTCAAACCACAGAAAAGAGCTTTTGTGTTTGTTTCTAAAAGCCATAGGTTAATTTCTTAAGAAGCACATGAAAACTACAACTGCCCAAAAATTATTTCCTAGTAATTTTGCTTGATATTTCTGAGTCTAGGAGGAGTACTTGATGCACAAATATTCACAAAGATTCAAAAAAACAGCCTAATAGTCTCTGTTCTTAGGATACACTGGTATGCCAATATGAACAGTTTAAGCAACTTTCAAACACTGAAAACTATGGAACCTTTGAGTATCCAGTCAGGACTGTAGTTGTACTAAAAGAATGAATTTGTTTAGTGGTGGTCTTAAAATTATTAATGGAGAAAAAGTTCAGTGAGTAAAATATCCCAACAGCAGCACAGTCTAGAGAGTAACTATTCAGCTATATCAATTCAAGTATCAACTTTTAAAACCAGTTCAGACAAGGACTATCCTTCAACATATTCCAAGTCAGCTGTCAAGCTTTTTAAGTAAACAGAACATTCACAGATACCAGTAATGAACTCTAAAGTATGATGTTAAAGGCTGTGAAATTAAAGCATCTTGCATGCTTAGCTGCAGTATCTTGCTTACATGTGCTAGGTTTGGGATGAGGAAGGATTATCCCACAGGATAGATCGACACAAGAATACTAGAGTTTTGGCTTCGGTGTGTCCTGTGAGGTACAGCTCATTTCTGAGGACTATTGGGGCATATTCCTCATGCATCTTAATGCTGGCAGAAGGCTCTCTTCCTTTGAAAACATCCCTAATGTCTTTTGTGTTGTCATTTTTTGTCTTTCCAACTAAAAATTGCAATTTTCTTCAGGGCGTTGAGACTTCTGATTTTCATAAATGGAACGGTCTTCTTACCATCATGACTGTTGCAGTATTACCTTCAGCTGGAAAAGGCAGGAGGCCACAGGGGGCTGATGACCCCAACAGCTCTTTCTTGACCTATGCTTACATCACTTGTTAGTAAAACTGAACCCATCTCACGTGCTCTGAACCTCTGAATTGCACAAGGAAACTAAGGGGCAGTAACTCAAGTCGTGGTTTCTTAATGGACTGCGCTGATGATTAGTTTGGAAGTGAAAGAAACAGGAACTGCACTCTCACTCTTCTGTGCAATGAGAGCTTTACGAATCAGTGACAGCTCTGCTAAATTGGATTTAGTGCTGTGTTATTTTATTTGGCAATGAAACAAAGTCATGGGCAAAGACAGCCTTTGAAATGCACTTTAACAAGTCCTTCTGCCAGTTTCTTGCTTATATAATTAGACCTTATGATAAAAGCAACGAAGTAGAATTGGGGTTGCCCCAGGTGTACATACCCGCCTGCTTTTCCTATATATATGAGTTCGTACAAAGGGAGCTTGGATCCCATTTTCTCCTACCTAGTCTATTTTCAGACAATTGGTATTAAGCTGTCTGGGTACTTATTTAATTGGACAAATGGGCAGAAAGAAGGGTCAGTTCTTCTATGCACTGTATTTGGTATAATGACATGCTTAGGTGAATACTAGGTACAAATCCTCACCAGAACAGAACAATGAGCCGCTTTCTTTCAAACCTCTTAGAGAAAGTGCATGCAAAAAAGTGCAATAGATAATCTGACTGAAAGTCTGCAAAATTCTGTAAGACCTAATGAACTGCTCTCACCTTCTAGGAGTGGACAAGTACCCTTTACTATGCTGACTAAAACAGAAGTCGGAGTATTTAGGATCACTGGGACTGTCAGTGAAAATACTTCTCAGTGTTATCAATCCCCACTGAAACGTTTATGGTACTATAATGAAGGTGTTAGTTTCTGCTGGTTGAGACACTCAGATAATACAAGCATATAAAGGTAACCAGGAATAAAACTTGTTATGCATCAAAACATACCCGGCATACAGCATCATCCAGTGATGAGTGTTTAGCTGAAGAAATATTCCAGGAACAGGAATAAAATCAGGATTTGTATTCAATTTAGGTAAGCACAGTACTATGCCATGTCTATAAAATCAAATATATTTGACAAATTCAAAAAATATATTCATCCTACAGGCTATGTTAATTACCTGAACTTCCACATTCATTATAAACCTCAGTTCCCACTGTCTCAGAAGGACATCAAGGGGTATGAGTAACTTGCAGAAACTTCCCCAGGTAGTTTCTGCAAATCAAGGTTTGCTCAACTCACCTTTCTTTAATTTATAGACCTACCCATCAAACACTACAGAAAACCAAGATGACCATTTCTAATCCAGCTAAGAACGGTACAACACAATCCCTTTGAAAAACCTGCTGACTTCAAGCATAAATCTGCTGTCAGTGAACATTTCAATTTACAGAATATGCCTCCGCAGAGAATCAGTCTGCTAGATTGTTTCATTCCAAAGAAAGTTTCTCATTTCCACTGCTTTGGCATTTCACAACTAAGCAATTACTGTGGTGTAAAATGTGCTGCCTTGCTGCCTAGGTCCATGTTTCAATGGGCAAAGATAAAATAAGTATTCTAAAATACATTTATTTCCCAGTTGTGGCACCACATTTCTTTAAGGAATAATTTTTTAGATGTGCTCCAGTTGCCTATTTAGTAATGTCATCCTTTTCTATTATTCATGTTTCCATTTTAACTGTGTTTGTCAGACTTATGGTGAAAGGGAAAATCTAACTATGCATATACACACTACGTATAGCTTTGAACACCCTTCTTTTTTCCTTTGGCCAATGGTTTAATTTGCTAAGTAAAAAGAAGTAAAGTTAAGGGGGCACCATGATCTCAAGTTAACTAAGGAGATGAACATAAATCCTGAAATCATAAAGCTCAACTACCAATACTGTTCAGCTCTGCAAGAAGTAAGATTTCACTCTTGAACAGTTGCATTTAACCAAGTGTCATTTGAAAAGATTAGTTAACCTAATTCTATCGTAAACTTGACATTGATGCAAAGGTAAAGTTTGTTGTTTGCGTTTACTTTTTTTAAGGGAGACAGACTTTAAGAGCAGAGGACTGGCAGCAAAATTAGAAACATTAACAACTCGCCATTCCTCTTTCTGAATTGCATAAAAAATTAAAAAAAAAAAATAGCAACAAAAAAAAAGAGCACTACCTTTTGCAATTTTCTTACCTTTCCTGGCAAAAAAACAAACCAAACCCCCAAAAAACCCCAAAATGTATGTCAAAGCCATGCCTTGTGAATACAATGGCTGGGAGAGGGGCAGGGAGGGGTTGTTATACAAACTCCAGTCCAAGTTCAATACTATGCTGCACTTGCAGGATTTGGGGTATTACAGTTCTGTAATACCCTTCATCTTGATGCTTTCTAAGCCAGGAGAGGCTCAGCCTTTGGACAAGGAGTGAACCCCAAACCTGTCATCCTGCAGACTTGTAGCCTTCTGCAGACAGCATCTCTCAGTGACTCGGGGTCCTGGTGCCCCCATTCCCATGAGCACAAGCATGAGCTAGCAAGATGCTTTCACAAAGGAGGGACTGAAATTAAGGAGGAGAATGTAAGAAGCAACTCCTCTCCCCAGGACAGTTGTCACTGCTACTTTGCTGTAACTGTGAAACTGGGAATAAACGGGTGAAGCTAACGACCAAGAAGGACTGTACCAATCTAAAGATTGAAACCCTGCAGCCAAGAGCAATTGTTACAACAGGCCAGTACTACCCATGTGCTCCATCTAGGAAAGAGCCAGAAGCTATCTTGGACTTGTGTGCACTCTTTATCTTCCAGTAAAAGGAAAAGGTGCAAAGAACACTTTTCCTCCACTGTCAGGACTTGCGTCTATTCAGTTATTTGTTATAAACAAACAATATTTGAAGTACCTGTAAAGATCTAATTTAATTACTCCCATCAATTAGAAGCAAATGTCCTTCCTGAGATATAGTGAGCAGAATTATCTTCGAACTGATTGACTACTGAAGGGGATGAATCCAGGTAAAGTTCAAATCATAGCTTCACAGAAAAAAGAATCCAGATTCAGCTTGTGCACTTTTTACAAAAGCCAGTTTCATGGTGACTTAAGTCTTACTTTCTGCAGCTGTGCAACAAGAGTGAAATGCAATGGAAAAGAAGTAGCAGAGGAAAAACTGAGGCAAAATTATCATCACCTGAGTATTTGTGCAGTATGTTGGCTATGGAACAAATATTCTTACTATAGAGATTGCCTTGTACAGCACCCCGCAGATGCTTTCCAATACAGAAAAAAGCAATTTGTATCCAACATTCTTCATGAAGCTACTTCATCACTAACTCAGCTTTGCGTTACCTCAAATATATCTTTACATGGGCCCCAATTTTTAAATCAAAATTTATAAAAAAGCATTTATTTTTGAATATACAAAATATACAAATACAGCTACAAAACTAAAAGTAAAACCCAGCTGACCATAAAAAGCAAGTTTTCTATGTTTGGATTCAATTTCATTCTTGGGCTTTTTGGAAAACATTTGTTGTGTAACGAAGCCATGAAAGTTTCAGTTTGACTCATTTAAAATAAAAGTTTAGATTGTCTGTTAATAGAAATCTTTCAGAAATGTAAATCCTTTTTATAGTAGCAACATGGAAGAACTTTTTTTCTGGAAATTAAGAACAACAGAAATTGGAAAACCACTGCACATGGAGAATTAGTTTTAATTGAATGTCGCTAATGATAGGATCATTGCCAATAAGCATCCCTGCATGCACTGAGGCAAATTTCAAGAAAAGCACTCTTAAATAGAACATGCCAAACAATTGCTAATACACTCCAGCAGCAGAGCATAAAATCACACAAGATATTTCAGGAGATGGAGAAAGGAAGGTTATCTGGGAAGAGGGAATATGCACTAGTCAGTCTAGATGACACTCAGAAGTGCTTGCACCAAAACTTGGCACTTTTTTTTATCTGGTGATAAAAGTTAACTTTCTGTTAGCAGCTTTCATTCCTATGGTGGTTTTAGTAAACGATACTTGAGAAAATCATTTTGCTATTCTTATTCATGTGTTTTCAAGTAAATTGATTTAAAATAATCTGAAATTAAGTTTCCAGCCCAGACAGCAAACCAGCAAATTGACAAAGGTTGCTTGAGTCTACCCACACAAGCATCGCTTTCTCCCAGTGAATTTCAACTGAAATAATGCATGTTTTTTATAGACTGTAATGCAAATAAGCACCGGGCTCAAAAAGTGGTTCTGCTTTCTTCTTTAACACCATCTGCAAGTATCTATTTTTTAGTCTTTACAAATTTTATTAGCTTTTTCTCTTAAATTCTACTTTAAGGTGTTTTACAGCACTGCTACACAATGCAGAAATGCTGGTAGAACCTAGGACTTCCTGACATTAGTAGTAGTAGGAGCACTGTAAATAAACTCCCTATACAGTACTTTTATATTCTCAAGACCATGAAATGGTAGGCCTTGGAGTGAGCAGACTGATGCAATACTTTCAATACTCAAGAGATCTCTCCTTCTCAAAGACTTCTGTTGCAAGGCTAATCCAATACATCAGAAAAATAATAAAGACAAATGGTAGCGTGGAGTCATGACTGGAAATAATAATGACAAATATTGCAAAATACTGAATTTTTCCTGACCATATTAATTATGTTATTCAGTGCATTATACTTTAAATTATGTCAGAGAGGTGAAATTGCACATTCTATTGAATTACGAGGAAAAATAAATTCATATGTGTGGGTTTTTTTTAGTTTCTCACTATACAGAAGGAAAACATATACGTAAATCAAATGTATCTTCCAGTTCTTCAGAAGTTTCAAGGGGTCAGCTCAACATGTTTCTACAAAAATACAAGCTCAAGAAAAATTACTAAAGAAGTTCACAAAGAGGAACATTAAAAATATGCACCATTATTGCTCTACTAGCCCTGCAGCATTTCCTAGTGCACTTCAGCGAGAATCTAGAGGAATTACTTTAGAGGAGGCAAAGGTGGTGGAGTGATAAGAGACCTGTCTAAAGGGACAACAGTTTTTAGTGGCTTTGTCAGTTACTTTGTGCCCGAATTTTGACACACCATTTCACAGCATTTCACACGCGCTGCTTCTTAGGACAGACCCACCAACGGGATGCAGGCTACCTATATCTCTAAGTCTAAATTCTCTTGGCCTGCAAAAAGAGTTGGCTGCAGCAAATTTTCCCACTGCCTGTTTTCCCTCAATAGTGTCTGGGCATTGTCTGGGAAATTAGTAGCTGATGGGAACCAAGACCATGCTACAAATAAACAGTGTGGATGGTCACAGACCAGTGGATTAACATCTCTCCCAGCTCTATTTTAATTACTAAAATAGTTGCAGGAGTTTATTTATGTGCTCTGCATCCATATTGTGTTGTAATTTAACACTTTTATCATGGGGCCTCCCAGTCCTGGAATAACTGAGCAGTGGTGGTAAGGAGATAAGAGAGATGCCATTCCAATTAAAAAAACAAAACAAAACAAAAACCCAAAAAAAAACCCCAAAACAACCCCAGGTATAAAAAATACTGCTGAACAGACATTGTTTTGACACCTGTGTGACATGGCTTTTAACCATGGTGTGTTTTTTTTTTTTCCTTTTGAAATTTGAGTTTGCCAGTTTTCTACAATCCCTCTTGCACTTTTCTAGCAACTAAACATAGAGACTTTCAAACTTTTGTGCCAGGAGTGAGACTTGATTTAGGACTACTTGAAGAATTCTTTTAAAAATCATCTGCGTTTCATAAAATACTCTGAATTAAAAAAATCATGTGCAGGGATGTGATAGAAAAAAACTTGTTACTTACCAAAATATAGTATTTGCTAATCTGTGCAGAAAGAGAAGAAATGAGACCATTAATTTTAAAATGAAATGGTAATGTAAGCATCGCAGCTAACAGGACGTGTAGAACATCACACCACTAGTCAAAATCTGAAAACTAAGTTTATTTTGGTGCCAAAGAGAAATTGCAAGAAGAATACAGGGGCTCTAGGTACATAGGTAGAAAATAAATAAATACATAAATAAATAGATAAATGGAAACATACAATACATTTACAGTACAGTTTTGCCCTTCATAGCAGATCCTTGCTTCTTGGCTAGTGACTCGAGTCCTTTTCGACTCCTTGTTATTCAAAATATCAGAACAAAAAAATTATTTGGGTTGGAATGTATCTTTGCAGACCATCTAGTTCCAACCCCCCTGCCATGGACCGGGACACCTTCCACTAGACCAGGTGGTTCAAAACCTCAGAATCTGGCTTTGAACACTTCCAGGGCTAAGTCATCCATAACTTCTCTGGACAATCTGGTCCAACAACCACTCTCATTGTAAATGATTTCTTCCTTAACATCCAATCTAAATCTACTCACTTTCAGTTTAAAACCATTGCCCCTTGGCCTGTCACCACAGGCCTTGGTAAAAAGCCTCTCTCCATTTTTCTTATAAGCCCCCTTTAAGAAATGAAAGGCCACAATAAGGCCTCCCAGAGCCTTTTCTTCTCCAGGCTGAAGAACTCCCACTCTCTTAGCCTTTGTCACAGCAGAGGTGCTTCAGCCTTCCGATCATTTTCATGGACTTCTCTGGACTCACTCCAACAGCCCATGTCTGTCTTCTGCTGGAGACCCCAGAACTAGATGCAGTAGTACAGATGAGGTCTCATGCGATTCAATTGGTTTAAATGATTAATGAACCAAAATTCTTGGCTCTGATGTAAGAACCATATTATCAGAAAGAATACAATAAAATTCTCTTCAAGAAGTATGACTTGTGGCTGTATTGAATATAAACGTTGAGTAAATATGGCTTTTTCTCTGTCATCTGCCACAAAGTACCTTACTTCAGTGGAAGGGAAGAAAACATACAGTCTCTCTCCCTAAAAAAATAGCCTTACATATAGTTTTCATTAAAAAAAAGCTAGGTATCCAAACAGAAGAATGTCACCACAGCTATAGGCCCTCTCTTTCCTCCCACATTTATTTCTTCCTCAAAATAAATAGACCTATAGAGGTGGAAAAAATAAAACACTGCTCCTTATCAAGTAACTTTAGAATGTCTGTATCTGGTTCAATGCTGGCATTTGACAATATCATTTTTGTATATCGGGGCCAGAAAGAGGTGATGAGAGGTTGGATATGAGTGATACTGGCCAGAGCAACTGCTGTACCTTAGAACTGTCAAAATTCAGCAGAAAAAAAGTCCTGTGCAGCAACGATTAGTGAAATTGGCCATGGTAAGAAATGCAAGTGTAATACAGAGTGAAAAAGGTAGAGAGGGATGAGGTTTCCTTGCCCTGCTGACTCAGGGAGGGTTTGAGGGAGAGCTCTTAGCCTTCTTATGGAAAGTACATAACTACATTCACCTCCTTCTATTTGTAATCCCATGTAAAAGATTTCCTCAGCTCTTTATTATATTATCATTATATTCCTGGTATGAAGTTTTTGCAACAAGTCTCATGAGAAAAATGATGCTCTTGTCATCTTTTCCTCAGTTAGTTTAGACATCTCACAGTACTGCAAAGACAACGGGGATAGCGATGTTACCAAAGACAATGAAACTTACATTAATTCACTTTAAGGGCTCCTTTAGCCCTAACAATCACAGAGGATTTAATCCTTTTTTTAGATTAATTATTTTTGTTTTGAAGACCTTACCTGCTAGTCACAAGAGACAGGACCAAAAAGGTTTAAAACTAATGTATCAAATTCTGAACCTCAGCATTTTTCACAACATAGCTTTCTGTCATTCGAAATGTTTCCTGAAGAAGAGTAGACACACAAAAGATTCCTTCCTTTGCATAAATGAGAAAGCTTGAAGACCTCCCTGTCTTCTTTTCTCCAGTAGTACAAGTAGTGCTTATCATAGAGCAAATAGCTAGTCAGATAAAAGAATATTTTTTAAAGAAAATAATAGAGTAACATTTTAAAAAACACAGTAATTAATGTAGTAAGTCCATCAGGATAGCCTAATCAAAATTCTATTTTTATTAGCAAAAGCTCTTCTGTGAATTAAGGGATGTTTTTATCTTTTATTTCTCATTTGCTTCAATTATTGTGCAAGATCAGTGGTCTCATCAGTGGACACTGCAATGCAGAAGGATGAATAGTACCCTCTAATTATCTAGGGCTGTTGTAATTGAGATCCCATGTCACTGAAGTCAGGAGACTTTGTTTTGTAATAATATGTCAGATATGCAACCAAGTGAAACAGCAAGAGAACATTTATTACGGTGAATGACAATTGCACACTGTATGTGGGATCCAGAGAAAGCATATAAACTACTTCAATCTTTTAAGAGATAACAAGACATTAAAAAAAAAAGTTAAGTGGAAAAACTACATTATATTTATGTAAAAGTGTTGATACGTTATTAATATTACTGCATGAAATTACTGCCACTCAGATACAGATTCACGCGAATGAGTATGTATCCATAGCTCAATTCTGCAATTTAGAATGCATAACCTTTCTTCAACATTAGTCCCCAGAGGTACTAAGATTGCCCATGCATTTTAAATGTAGGTCAGCGTGGCAGCTAGAGCGAGTGTTTCTCCAAAGAGAATATTCTCTGATATTTGTCTCAAGATGCTCCTCTAAAGAGAAATTCTTATTCAGTATTTTGTCTTCTAAATTGGGAGGTTTCTAGCAACAAGAGTTGTTCTTTCTACATTAAATAATTATATAATTTTTGATCTAGTTGATTTGAAATACAATTCTTAGCATGAATTAACTGAAATTCAGTCTCAGCCATTCTGTAAATTTAGTGACTTGGGTAGCTAGCTGAAAACTGAGAGAAGGACTCCTGCTTTCAGGTTACTAAGCTATGCAGGTTTACCCAGAATCACTATTTGCCCCACGACAGCAAAAGGGGCCACTTTCCTGAACACAGTGTGTACCTGAACCATAAACAGCCTCACTGGCTTCTGGCAAGTTGCTGCTCTTACACCTATGGTTTTGGTAATGAATCCTAGCTCATGGCTTGTGGTAGGGGTTGATTCAGCTGCAGAGCAACTTCTGCATCCTCAAAAAGGGCTGAAAGTGTGGTTCTTGTAAGAAGGAATGCTGATTTTAGTTGTGATAGGACTAATTTTCTCATTAGTTGCTGTCTGGGATGAAGCCATGACAGCAGGTTTCAGCATAGCTGAGAGGGATTTTCTAAATCCAACATAAACATGAATGAACTCAAGTGTTTTCTAGAAATTATATTATGTTTGAAAGTCTACCTGGAATGAACCAAAGAAATAACATGATCTACATCCTTCTAGACATCTGAGAAGCTGGTGTAAGATTTGAAATATTACCACCACCACCACACCTCCCCGCCCCCAACTCCTACCTCTTTCAAGCAAACTATGACTTGCTCATTCCCAGAAGCATTGATCAAAAACATCTGGCTCTCTCAAGTTTGGCTCTAAAATTAGAAATTTTGATGTGATTTCTACAAACACTCAGTCTTAGAGAAGGGTTATTTGATAGTGTGCTCAGGATTTTTATTTGTCTCTTTAGTCAGTAAAAAGTTCACAGCTGCAGAGTGTTACTAAGAAGAAAAATATTGTATGCATTCCTTCCACATGCTGCCTTCTGTAAAATGTGTATCTGGAATCAAGAGCACACTTCCTACTCCTTCTCTTTCAACTGGGATGACATATTCCTGATTTACACTTGTAAGTAAAGAAAAACAGACTTTGTGTAAACACTACTGCCAAATTCTTCACTTGAATTGACTTAATTCAGGATGGTTTAGGGCAATAAATAAGACAGACTGTGTGTTCACAGTGAACCATTCTTGTTTAAAAAGAAGGGATTGTACAGTATCTTCAAATAGATTAAGGAAAATAAAAAAGTAGTGGTGATATTTTTTTTCCCCTCTTTAAATACAGCAATAGGAAAAAAATAGCCTTTGGAAGCGGTTTTTTTTAAAAACTATTTCCATAATTATAATTCACTTCCAATGACCAAGTCTTTCAAACAGAGAAAACAAGTCTGACACTGAACCTTCAGTGTGGATTCCTAAGTGTTGTTTTTCTTTTTTTTTTCTTTTTTTTTTTAAACAAATGTATTACTGCTTTTCTATTTTCTTTATATTTCTTTAATAAATAGAGGGAAAGATTACAAAATATGGAAGAAGATCTAAATAGGACCATAATATAATTTTCAGATTTCCTGCAGATTTTTTCATTTCTCACACAGCTCCAAAAGGTATGGAAAATTACAGTGTTCTAATAGTGCTGTTTATTATGTTTCTTAGTGCAAAAAACAAGTCAGTGCATAAATGTCAGGTATGTACTTATTATGAGGAAAAAAACATATAAGTTCTTGTCCCTGTAAAATTCATGATGTTCCATATGTCAAATAAACTCATTTGCTTTTATTGATGTTTTGGCACTAACTAGCTGTGCTCCAACATACCATAGCATAGAATGCAACTCCAAGAACAAATGCAGCCAACCCTTCAGCCCAGTCTTATGCGTTTTTTTTCTAAACTGGGAAATGAGCACATTGATATGAAATCTATGGACTAATTCCTGATTTTGGACAATTCCTGGTTTTGGTGGTCTAATCTGACTTTTATTTCACACTCCCACTTTTCTCCTACCTACCAGAAGCAACTCAAAGAGGAAATCACTTCAAGTTTTCTATTGCTACCCCAGAGACAGGTGCTTCAAATCCAGTAAAAAAGACCGATGTCCTTTAAAGAGAAGGTCAATATTTTATATCTGTACTTAGCAGCTCATAATAATTAAATGAGCCTTATTTCAAGATGCTGGTTTAATGAGAATGTGCAAATTAACTGTCAGTTAGAATGACATTCTCTCAGTGTTTTTATTACCTCGACCCTCTTTACTGCTTGATATTTCTTTGGTAAATTAACACTCAAGGTGTTTTTTCAAGAAAAGTTGATCCACTTCAATCTTAAGGATAAAGATCTTTTGGTAAAAATACAACTACATTTTGTTTGTCTTATACTTCACTCCGTTAAGGAGAATCTTTATTCTCCTGATGGTCCAACTGGCTGTACCTACTTTATATACATACCCAGATCTTCAGCTGGGCTAGATCCATATGATTTTATTATCTGAAAGGGCACAAGTAAACGCAAAGTATCAACAAGTAATTCAGAAGGCTCAGGAGGGACAGAATTTTGCTGCGCATTTTGTAAGGGCTAACTTGCAACAGTCTTCCTAAAACACATTAATTACAAACTTCCTCCACAAGCCACTAACAATACCCTCCAGAATCCAATCCTTACATCAGCTTCTCCTACTCTGTCTTCTCTTGTAGGAAATCTGAAATAGATTTTTAAAAATAAGAGGGTGTATTAGATGGCATAGCTCCACTTGCTTTACTCACGCCCAAACTTTCATCCTTTACAATTATGCCCACCTGCACGCACACAAGACTTTGACTTTTCATAATAGTACGGTTTGTATCTATGAAAAGCTAACATTTATAGAATTAACAACATTTCATTTCATATCTTTGAGAATTCTGCAATTTGATTTAGCTTTTGGACTGCTTGAAAAATTTTTAAATTGTAGTTCATAAGATGAATTTGTAAATATATCCCACATACCCACAATTATTTTTTTCTTTGTTAATAAGATAGCACCTTCCCAAACACCAAATTCTCAATTCATACTGCAACTTTTGTTCACATTTCTTTGTTAAGAGGAAGCATTAGGTAAAAACCTCTTGATCTATACTGAATACAGTATCAGTAAAAGAAAAAAGAAGCTATGGCTTATATAGCACTAACATCTTAAGGAGCTGGGTGATAAATACCACATTAAATTGTGATTCAGAGCAAAAGAAAATGGAGTTATTTGATGCTGACTACAAAGAAGTGCCTACACTATAGCTACTGCATCAAATCAGAAGTATTTTCTCCATCCTCCGGTCTTTTATGTTATTCACAGCCATTCATCTCTTAAAAACGTAATTAAAACGTTTGTATTTGTGAACTACAAATATATAGATTTTTTACTCAAATGCCTCAGAATCAAAACCCCTCAATCACCGTAACATCCCAAATGAATATTTCTCATTCTCTCATTGTCTCCTCTTTGGTAAAGCCAAGTGCATCATGCCTTTTAATAAAAATAAATGGATTCTAAATCTTTTGTGGCATTTCTAATCTAATGAAAGGACAAGGAAATAAATTGTCATGTTTCTTGTCATTTTCTGGCAAAGCCTTTGAAATAAACTTGTTCAGTGTAGACAGAGTAATGATGAAAAGCGTATAATGAAAACCTCAGCAGTTTGACAGGTTTTCAAATACTTGTGTGGAAGCAAGAAAGGCAACTTCTACTGCGACAGTGCTGGCAAGATCAAAAGACACATTAACAGTGAGCAGAGCAGCAGCACAAAAAAACGGAGACAGTAGGTTAGGAAATAACGGAGGAGGCTGTTGCCCTGATCTGTGCCACGCATGCAGAGACAGATTGCCAACCATGTAATCAAACCTGTAGCACATTCTGAATAAAAATTCCAATCATTACAGAAATACGCTTCACCTAATATTCCAGTAGGCCAGAGTATTTACTGCAGATGGCACTTTGATTTAAAACAGAAATCATGAAGCAGAGTTGGTTTTTTTCCCCCTCTCTTGTAAACAAATGGCACCAAGTGAAATGTAGGTTCACATTGATGGGAAAATGACTCTCTTCTGGAGCCCCAGTGAGTCTAGCTATACTACAGACATAAATCAGTGCTGCAAAATTTATGATGTGGAGGACAGGCTGATATGTTGGGGGGGGGGGAGGGAGAAAAAGTCCTAATTTGAATAAATGTGATTCCCTGTTTCTCCTGCCAACTCATCCCCCAAAAAAGCAGCACGGAACATGTGGTTTTTAAAAGCCCAAGGCAACAGGAACACAGGCACAATGTAAAAATTTGTAACCGGAAAAATAATGAAAAATATGTGGAATATCTTGATGGAAGTAGGAGCAGGCTGCACTGTTGATCAATGTTTTCTACTTGCATTTATGTAGATTTCATATAAAATACTTCTAGGACAAGAGGCAATAGTCACTGGTTGCAGCAAGAGAAATTCTGCCTGGGCACAGGGACAAAATATTTCACAATGAGAGTGGCTAGGCACTGGAACAGGTTTCCCAGAAAGATTAAAAAAATAATTTAAAAATAAATCGGTGTTGAGATGAATTTGTCTGTCAAAATTTGTCTAAATTTTGAATATTTCAAAATTCAATGGGATAAGACCCTGACAACAAACGGGACAACTTCCTGTAACTTTGAAGTTGACCCTGCTTTCAGTAAAATGTTGGACCAGATGATGTTTGGAAGACCCTTCCAACCTGAATTGTTGTGTGATTTTTGTGACTCTGTGATCCCATTTTTCAGTTCAGTTGTTCTAATGACTTTATCTCAATGTTGTCGTATCTGATATTTCTAACCTAAGCACTTTGTTCTTCCTAAACCTCAATTCAAAGTCTTATTAATCCATCAACTAACTGCGTGTGATTTTTATTTCTCTATTCATCTTTCACTATGTGGTTAAAATATCAAGAATGTTCTTGTGCCTTTCTAACTACTGAATTTTAGTTCTCTTTTAATCCATTAGCCCGTTACCATTCACATATGTTATTTTCCACTGCTGTATCTAATTCTCAGTTGTTTTTCTATAAAGCATTTTGACACTTTCACACAGTTACAGTAAAGTTCATTTTATAGTATTTTTATAACACTCTATATAACATTCTGTGTGAATATATGATCATTCACCTAGGTCTGTGGTTTCACAGAATGTACTAATACAGAACCTTATAATTTTCTATAGGGAAGCCTTTCCTTTTCATTCACACCTTTTGAACTTACAGAAATGTTTATAAAAACAACTAATACATTTGAGCAGAATTTTATTTTTTCACACTTAGGAAAATGCATCCTTAAGGAGTATCATGGACCCACCAATATAAAGATATTTTCCACATAATTTCACTCTTGCATTGAGACTGTCATATGTAACTGTACTGTTTTTTGCTGAGGTAGAGATAATTTTCTTCATAGTAGCTGATATGGGGCTCTAGTTTTGGATTTGTGCTGAAAACAGTGTTGGTAATAGCAGGGTGTTACACATGGATGTTTTCATTCCTGCTGAGCAGTACTTACACAGAGTCAAGGTCTTTTCTGCTCCCCACACCACACCATCAGTGAGTAGGCTGCACAAGAAGTTGGGAGGGGGCACAGCCAGGACAGCTGACCTCAACTGACCAAAGGGATATTCCATACCACATGACATCATATTCAGTGTACAAAACTGGGGGTAGAAAAAGAAAGGGAGGGACATTTGGAGTGATGGCATTGGTCTTCCCAAGTAACCATTACGCATGATGGAGCCCTGCTTTCCTGGAGATGGCTGGGCACCTGCCTGCCCATGGGAAGTGGTGAATTAATTCCTTGTTTTGCTTTGCTTGTGTGTGTGGCTTTTGCTTTACTATTAAACTGTCTTTATCTAAACACCTAATTTTTTTCACTTTTACTCTTCCAATTCTCTCCCCCATTCCACTGGAGAGGAGTGAGCAAGTGGCTGCGTGGTGTGAAGCTGCCGGCTGTAGTTAAACCACGACACTAACACAGCAGTAAACTAGCTGCATGTTATCTCTGGGCTGCATCATTAAAAACGACATGACAACCAAACTGTCTCCAACAAAATCGTTCCACACAGAAAGGTTTTTCTGTGTATCAGTCTTGTATCGAGGGACGTAATACCCTTCCTAGGTCCTTTCCTGGCTTTCTGCAGACCATGTTCTTCAGAGACCTCTTCTTAAAAACAAAGATGTTGATCAATGGGAAGCAGTGTTCTAGGGTCTTTTGAATGGAAGAATTTATTTCCTTCAGTGATCTGAGAAAGAGTATTACATGAAGACATAGCAATAAAAGCAGTGCCATATGAGCTTTCAGTTTGGCCTGGCTTAAACACATTTTTTTCATTCATTTGACCATTTCTGCCATTGATGATTAAATTTTCTATGTCCTCATGGACACTAAATTCTGGGAAATTAGTAATTTCATGTGTCATGCTGTTTTTCTATGGTTTTGATATGTTTTCATAAGATTTTTTCGCAACTAGACTTTTCTATAGATTTATTTCAGACTTTTACTTATTGACATATTAAGTGCTGCTTCTTAACAGTTTTGGAAATGAGAAAGTATTAAGTTACAACTTTTCTGATATACTGAAAGACAGCACTTTTTATCCTGCCATAAAAAATGAAAAGATATCACGAAAAGCAATTAGTTTTGTTGGAAGTACGAATGTCAATTGCTGAAAAAGTTATAAATTCAGTTTAATGTCAGTAGAGCTTCCCCGAAAAATTTAGGAGTGGAAACCTGCTCACATTGTGTTATCTACTTAAACTCTTTCTTCCTAGTCATTAAAAACTTACGTAAGTAATTTCTGTTCTTTACCTAAGGAACAAGACATTGTCTTTTTCACAAAACTAAAATTTAGTATTACTTAGAAATGCTTGACTGGATCTCAAATTCTCAGTGTTTCCTGTAAAGTATTGGGTAAACTAAACTTCAATTCAGTTTGACTAAAGGAGAAAACATTTTCTGCTTAACTCCCTCATTATGTTACTGAAAGTAAAATGATTTAATATCCCATAGTCACACCTGTGCAAAAAGAAACATAAGTACCTTGACAACTGCCCTGGTAGTAAAGCAGCATCAGAAGAAAGAAAGAAAGAAAGAAAAAGACAGACATACGATATTGTAAAAAACAATATGGTGAGAAAGCAAAAAGAGCTTCATCCTTTGAGAGGCAAACTTTTAATTTTTGTGCATAAAAGGAGACCTCAGCTTCGCAGTTGAGAGTACTGCAGTTGCCTTTTTCTTAGTAGCATGATCCCACCCCTAATTTAAATCGGTTCAAATTTACAAGGCACAAGGATGACACACTGTATTGACAAAGACAAGATGAGCATGCGAAGCTTCAAAAGCCCTACATATCCTATTTATTTGAACTTACACAGTGAGGATGTCTGAAATCTGAGCTTCCTTAGTAGCCAAAGTAATCTGTTTGCCACGTGAGTGAAGAGTGGTTATTTTTCCAATGACTTGAGGAAAGATTTGGTGTAGGTCCCAAGTAAGAATCTTCTGAATACGGTATCTATCTATACTGCAAGTTATGAATATCTGTTACTTATCTGAAGGTGAGGGCTCAAAATAGGAAGTTATTTACCTTTGTTGTCAAGGAACATGTTTTTTGTGATGCTGCAAGCATCTTGGCTAGGCTAATTCCGATTGCTGAACTCTCCGGTTTCCTTGCTGAGGCCCTGGGCCATGTGCGCTGAACCTGACCACTTGCCTTGCTTGTCATTAGGAGTAGCCTTGCAGGATTTTGAAGTGATTTTACTTGTGTGCACTAAACACAGTTCCAGAAAATGGATTAAAAAATAATATCTGTGATTCATCTCTAGTGTTTATTTGCATAATGGCATGAAAATGGGAGGCATTTTTGCAAGAGGTTGTTTTGTTTCAGTTTAAATGAGTGCTCTAACACAACAGTTAAAATGAGTTGTTTCCGTTTTTCCAGCTGATTATTTTGAAGAGAGAGTTCAATGCGTATGTAAAAGAACAGCCCAGTAAGCTTGCTTCTTTATGTCACAGATGGATTAACATTACAAGTATGAAGGCTACCATCACTGCTGTCTAAGAGCTTTTCTTTCTTATCTGGGAATTTTTACCAAAACATGAAGTTCCATTTCTGCAGCTTGTGTGATTTGCCATAAAATAAAATTATGTTTTACTGATTACCTCAAAGCTAGGAAACACTGAGGTTATATGCAGTGGTTTTTACCAAGCTGGTTTGCCAGTAAACTGAGAATCTTACTCTGAGCTTCAGGAAAGCAAGGCTTTGCTTCATAAAGCAGTGCCCTGAGACATCCCCCAGGAACCTGAATGTTTAGACTCAGGCGGTGCCCACACTGCCGTCTTGTGCCATATTGGAAAGAAAGCCGAAGCTTTGGCAGCCTAGCTTCAGTAGTTTGGAGTTTCACAGAAGTTAATTGCCTCATTCAGAATAGTAAAGAAGTCCACAGTAAGGTCCATACTGCTGTAAACTTTCTTCCTGAGGCAAAATTAGCTCATTTCCATCTACTTCAGCTCTCACTATTCCACACTACAGCTGACAAGCACAGTGTAGCTCTGATTCTGTGCCACAGCAGCTGTCTGCCAGCTCCCCTTCCTTTCTTTTATATGATTTTGTGATCTCTAGGGCAACTGCAGCAGAATCAAGCTGGAGACTGAAGTCCATTCCCAAATGTTGTCAAAAAACTTCCAAATGCATAGTAGGAAATCATGTCAGTATCTGAAGATCTCTAACATTACTAGTACTGATTTCACAAAGACATGGTGTTCCTATGAGGGTTGAACAATATAATTTTGGCATCAGATAGATACCTTTTGGTTTTAAATAATTACTACTGATGTGAGCCGATGTTAGTCTGCCAAAGGTTAGACAACTTTACCACACTGCATTAAGGAGAGTTTCAGCTTCATGGGAATCCTGATTTCCACTAACAACCACTTGGATAATCTGCCTTCCACCTTCCCCCCGTTCACTTTCAGCACCAGATTTCTTTAGAGGTGGGTAGTGAAAGCACAGACATTGGAGCATTTAATGATGATACCTGTCAGGTACAAAACAAACACATCATCCAATAGACCAAAAAAAGACCAGGATCTCTGTCTCAAACTGAGAAAAGCTTCCTTTCCCGTCCAGAACATTAACTATCTTGTAGAGTGCCATGAACCCTTGGGAAAGAGAAGGTTTGGGATGTCAGGAGAGCCTAGCAACATGGTCTCATCCTTTTTAATGTTACACTGAAGTGAAAATAATTTGTCAAATACAAGCTTCCCATCCTTTGATGAGATTATGCCTACAATGACCATGTAAGAGAACAGTGATGTGAAAGATTATCTTTCCTTTCCTTCCTCTCTATATTTATTTTCATAAAAGTCTCAGCTCAGATAGCACACTACTGTTTTTGATATCCCATATAAAGCCCTACTAAATTGCAGAATGAATCCTCTTTATACACATAAAAGTTTACCTAATGTTTATCTTGGTGCTTGTAATAAATACGTGAAACAAACTAAATATGCTATACTATTATGGCAAGACTAATGTTTTAGCCAAATTCTTCCAAAATTGATACATAATTATTTCCTGTGCTGGTCAGAAAAAGATTAAATTTCATTTAATGTTTGTGTACTCTTCAGAATTTATCTTTATGAAATATAATGCCTATTTGCTATGTTATAAACTCTGGTCAACCATCCTGTGGCTCCAGAAGGAAGGAGCAAGACCTATCAGCACTTTCCAGTGGACAACATACTTGAGGGTCAGTATAGAACACTTGCCTGCACTGGTTTTCAGTAACAATGCCTGAAGACAGGCAACTCTTTTCTACCTCACAATTGTTCTGCTCATTTTTGAAATGAAAACCATCTAAGAGTTTCAGCAAAAAATTTCCCAAACTCATTTCCCAGTATTATAAGAAAAAGTGGTTTTCACACTGAGAGCTGAGCTTTCACCTTTTCTATACAACCACATGTCTAGGATGGTGGCCAGGACTACAGCACACACTGGATCCAGTCTGTATTTCAAGTGGGATCGTGCAGAGCTTTTCATCCCCTGCCATTCATTCCTAAAATCATATCTTTCTCAGCCCAGGCCTGTACCCTAATTATGAGGCTGTAGAGTCTATGCTGCTCATTAAACACAACAGAGCTTTGAAACATTTTTGGCATAACAAAAGAAAGCACCAACAAAAATTTTCAGTGAATTCCAATTTGTTTTTTTTTTTTTTTCAAAAGCTAAGATTAAACTTTGAAAAGCAAAATCTATCCATTTTTCCAACCACAGGGAAAATACTGTTTAGATTCTGACTGAGGGCTGCTACAAATTTCTAGCTTGTTTGAAACTTGGTCAACAATGCACTCTTACAATGACTCATTGTAGTCTGCAGAAGGAAAACAAACAGCCCACTGGAAATTTAGCTAAATTAAAATTCCATCAACAGTGAATGTTCCTGTTTCAAAACAGTGAAGAAACATTTAAATTCAGGGCTTAAATTTACCAAGCTGTAATCTTCTGTCTTTCTGATATATTTGGGTTGCATTTTTGCTTCTGTTCTTTTAAAGCATCATTTGAGCAAGTTTCAATAAGGAGGAAAAGGCCACGGAAATTTCAAATAGCTTGTTAAATAGGAAAAAGAGACACCATCTATTCCCTCAAGAAGCATTATGAACACCACCAACATTAAAAGTAAAACTCATACATCCATTTCCCTTGCTTTATTTCTTTGTTTTTACTGCCATATTTTTTCTTTTTTTTTTTTCTTCAATATCCCTGTAAGTAAAGGGAAGGTTTTTGCAAGCACAGGAAGTGCTGATATGGTCCTGAGAATGAAAAATAGCCCGTACACAACCCACATATAGTCAGTGGGGGTCAGCAGATGCAGAGAACAGTTCTGCTTATCATCCTGCAGAATCAGGACTTATGCTGCCTCCTCTTTTATTCTAATTGACAGAAATGTTTCATTGGATGGATCTTTTCTATTTGTGATTTAGAGACAGGCAGCATAACTTTTCTTCCTATTTATGTACTCTGCCACCTGACCATCTGAAGAAATGGGATTCTAAATTCCTTCAACTATCTTATGTGTAGGTGTCACGAATAGAATACCTCTTCAGACTCCATATATCACTCAATATAGACTTTTTTAATCACGCATTTAAATAAAACCACAGAAACACATGCAACAATTATCCATCTTAGTTTGATAATTATTTTTAAAGCATCTAGATAAATCCTAGTGAAAGCTAAAGTTATTGCAAACATTTGTCAGCACAGTTTTGTACATTGCAGCTGACAACAGGAGAGGAACTCAAACACACATAACCCAGAAGCTCTTCAACTAGGATATCCAAAGTAATGTTGTTTGAATAGTGAACATTCACCAAAAATCTTCTTTGTCAGGAACTCAGCAACCTGTATGACATAGAAATGATGACTCAAAACAAAATTTTATTACCTTGATTCTTTTTCATTTAAGCTAACTATGTAGAACTGCAGACCCTATTTTCATCTTTAAGAACTATTCTTTTTTTGCCTATTATCTGTAGGCACTGGAAGAATTTCTTGACTTTTATTTTGGAACTAGACACAGACGACTTCAACATTATTTTCTGAAAAATTCCCACATATGCTAAACTGTAAGAATGCAGATTTCTTATACCAGAGTCCTTAGAGTTCCCTTAAGGACCCGAAGATACTTTTGCACATGAACAGAAAATCAACAATCTACAATAATAAATTCCTTTACATTCAATTATTTTAGCTATGTTTTTGAAGCACCACTAGAATTTTGAAGGAAAAAAAAGAATGGTGTGAATAATACAATCTGAATAGGAGCTAAATATAACAAAAAAAATATTTTTAAAGAAAAGAATTTTAAAAGAGTAGAATCAGGAATTACAGGTTTTTCCTCCCTCCAACTTTAGTTACAAATGAAATCTGATATGATAATGAAAATCATTAACCAATGGGTAATGTTCAAATGTCCAAACATAATGTGTAACCAAAAAGTACATTCTACAGTAAAAGAGAATTGTGTCAATTATGGCTGTCACGCACACATTTTTTAATCAATTATTGAAACACATATATAAGAAGAACTGGGAAGGGAGAGAGGAGTCTTGCATTACCTTCTCAGTATTAAAACAGAAAAGGAAAAATAGATCACACACTGATTGATTTCATTTCAACTGTGACTTTTGTTTAGCGTCTTCCAAACATTTTAAAGGATCTGTGTCAAAACTCAGCATGAACCAAGTTTTAATACTGTGATTATTGATACTAGTCATTGGGTTGCTGCAAAATAATTCAAAATAAAGAAGTCAGGAAAATATGGCAACATACAATATTGTTGTACCATCATCATTAGAGTAAACATATGTGAATATACATTAGATTTAATGCTTTTCCTCCTCACTTCTGATTTAGGAGTAATAAATCACAGAACGGGTTGGGTTGGAAGAGGACCTTAAAGATCATCTAGTTCCAACCTACCTTCAAATCCTACACAGGTGCACCACATACCACCTCTACCAGTAAGGCAAAGCCAAAAGGCTACAGCAGCTCTCTTTGCAGGCTGTTCTTTGGGAAGACAAGCCTATGGTATTGTAGGAGGTGGAGTCAATACCAGAGGCTTTGAAGTAAATCTAGACCAGCGAGATAAACTGCTACAGACTGTCAGACTCTGGAGGATTCTTGGAAAGTTACTGAGCATTCACTTCCAGCCATTTTGTCCCAATGCACTCATATGTGCAATCAGGTTACTGATTGTAATGAAGGAAAAATTTCTTTTTAATGTTTAACAGATGTTTTGTGGTTTTATCATTATTAGTACCCCCGGGCTATCTTAAATTATGGAGATCTAAGACTTAAACATACTTAATACACTTTACAACCACACTTTATTTAGCAAATGGTTTGATCTTGAACTGAGGATTTCTGTGCTGAATAATCATTAAAACCATGCACTGTGAAGATGTCAGTTTTCTCATTGATGAGTTTTAATTTGCTTCCATCTAGAATTCCTCAGTCTGGTATAATATATACACCACATCCTCATTTTTAGTGAAGCCATTTTCTACTACTTGTATGGAACATTTATACAGATAGCATTCTATTTGATTTTTGTTTCCTTTATGTAACAACAGATGCAGAAAGAGAAAAAATTCACACTTGCTAGCCAGTGGAACTGCATGGCAAATCTCCCTCCATCTCTTGACAGCTACAGTCTAACCATTATCCACTATTAGAACATAATACATGAAAAATAATTTCAATAGCGCAACTCACAAAAGGGCTTCAGTCCAGAAAGCCCAACCAAGTTCTAAGGTGTCCAAAGCTGTGAGAAAATGAAGGGTGAGTGGAAAATTTTTGCTTTACTCTGTCTCCAGTGACAAAAATAGCAATTCTTCAGTATTGATTTTATCTATGAAGGGTAAAACCAGACTCAGATTACTTACTGCCTGTGGCATTGCTCTCAAAGACTATCAGTGACAGCAGAGCACAAGTGCACCTTAAAGTGAAAACATTTAAAACTATAATCAGCAAATTGCACCAATGAAATCCCTTTAAACTTGCCAGCTGCTTTTCCTACAAAATTCTACTGGCACTTTGAGAAGGAAATGAAATGAATAATATAATGTGAATGAGAGCTAAAACTCATTAAAGAAAAAGGAATTAAAAAAGGATTTTTTTTTTTTTTTTTTTTTAAGAATTAGAAGCAAGAGTTACAGGTTTATCCTACTACCAATACTGTAAGAAAAGAATAGTGTTCCTAATAACTTCTTTGGTTGTCACAAGATTATTTAATGCAAATTTCAGAGACATGAATTCAAAGTTAAACAAACAAAAACCCCCAAACCAAACAAAACCAAAAAAACCCACCCTGCATAACACACAGTTCCTCTGTATTTTCTCTGGTGAACAAGGAGCATCATGAATGATACAGAAAGAGCAACTAATTCAATGGTGAAGAAAATAACACAAAATTCAGTCTCTGTGGGCACCGAAGACATAATGGGGAAGGTCTCATTCAGTCCATAAATAAAGAAAAAGCCAACAACAAAACAAAAAGCAAATCTTGATGTTTGAGTTTTGCATTTAGTGTGTCTGCCATTTTAGAGTGGGTTTTTGTTTTTTTGTTTGGGAGTTTTCTTGCTGTTAGCCTGTGCTAAAAGTTCCCACAGTATCTAGATCCAGTAGGAATGATATTTCAACCCTCTCCATGACAAACCTGATCTGTGTAAGGTCAGAAAAATTTTTCTCCAACCTTTGTGAAAAAGTGCCGGAAGATTTAAAAAGAAAAAAACAGGTGGTTTGGACACTTCAATCAACCTGCAGCTCCATATGGAAAATTTTAATTACTATGTAAAGGCTGGCAAAATGTGTTTCCAGAACAGGCGATGTTATAAAGTTGCATCTGTCAACATTTATTATATTTGGCATACTCAGAAGGAAACAGGCACAAACTGGATAAGCAGTTTGTCAAAGTATATCTGTGAAGACATACCATTCAATAGAAGAACTTGTTCAATAATTCATGACTATAGTTTATGAGGTGAACTAAGTAACTTTAGTGAAATTCCAATATTGGAAATTACTAAGGGGCTGGATTTTCTTTTCTTCTCTACTTTGGTAGTTAAAATTGGTAATAAAAAGGGTTAACCCTTAATCTAGCCCCCAAAACCAAGCAAATACGCTTGGCATAAAAAATTAATTCTGAATAGGGCCCAGATCAAGAGGGACAGACAGTAAATCTATGACACTATTAAGTTATGGGTACAGTAATTAGGTTGATTTTTTTTTTTAACCAATTGAGCCCTAACTCCAAAAATCAATATCAGAATCAGTTTTCATTTAATTTCTGAAGTTCTGGGTAAAGATTAGCTTTTCTGTCATAAATAATATATTGCAACTTGTTAATATTATTAGAGGATCAGATTTCCAAAATGGATGGGCTCTGGTAGTTCCAACAGTTGTGGTGCAATCACATGTGTAGCTGTATTGACTTCAGGGGAACTTTTCTTGAGAACACACATGTATCTCTGAAAACGTTTTTACATTGGTGAAGAAATTCAGACTCTTCATGAATGTGACCTGAGGAACACCACCACAACAGGATCCATGTGTTCCTCTCACCATATTTTGTCCTAGAAGTAGCATTACACCAAAATGTAGAAGGGGGAAGCTCAACCTTTTCACAGCTACTGTTTTTAGGTGTGTGCAATCTTATAGAACTAATACATAAGAAAATGATGATGTCCCTATTTTATTTCATGCTCTTAAAATGTTCTGCATAATCAGGGGGGGAAATAAAGAATTGTATTTTTAATATGTGCTTAAACTTAAATGGACAACTCTGAAATGCACTTTTTTTTCTTCCCACCCCCCTCCTTTAGCTCTCTTTATCACTTTTTTTTTATGCTTTCCAAAATAATTTTTATAATTACCTACAGTTCAAACCTTTAACTACCCACCATTTCTAGGTGTAAATATGCAGATCACTAGAAGAAGCAGCAAAGAACTGGACTTTAAAATTACTGATTACATTTTTAATCCATTTATGTAAACATTTATTTCAATAATTTATTAAGCACTGGAGCTCCTCTGCTATGGGGACAGGCTGAGAGAGTTGAGCTTGTTCAGCCTGGAGAAGAGAAGGCTCTGGGGAGACCTTATAGCACCTTCCAGTGCCTGAAGGGGCTACAAGGAAACTGGGAGGGGGACTTTTTACAAGGGTCTGTAGGGACAGGACAAGGGGTAACGGGTTTAAATTGGAAGTGCGGAGGTTTAGATTGGGTATCAGGAATAAATTCTTCCCAGAGAGGGGGGGGAGGCACTGGGACAGGTTGCCCAGAGAAGCTGTAGATGCCCCATCCCTAGATGTCTTCAAGGCCAGGCTGGATGAGGCTTGGAGCAACCTGGTCTAGTGGAAGGTGTCCCTGCCCATGGCAGGGGGGTTGGAACTGGATGGTCTTTAAGGTCCCTTACAACCCAAACCATTCTGTGATTCTATACAGTTGTCAGAATATTAATTGTAATAGTACCCTACTTTCTACTGAAAATGTGTTACACAAAAATAACCAGCAATGCTTTGCGGAAGACAACTCTAATGTATATTAAAATTCCTGAACGCAAGACACAAGAGGCTCTAACACCAGGCTACAATCTTGTTAGTTATGAAGTCCCCTGTGATAACATGGTCACCCTTCTCAGTTTGCTGAATCAGCTTGTGAACTTTGCTCAGCTCAACAAGCCTGCAGACTGCTGTGAAAGATGAGTAGAAAACATTTCATCCACAATCCACTTCATCTTGTCACTTTTAAATGCTCCTTATGAATTTTGGGGTTTAACTCTCCGGGCTTAAGGTGCAGAGCAAGGCAATCTGACTTGTTATTTCCTACAACTTCTCCCTACTTCCATTTGGTACATATTTAATATTTATGTAGCTATATCATGCATGATTTGAGTCAGTGTCTGCTGAAATGCTGTACGGCTCATTGACATTATCAAACCAAGCAGATTTCTGTTATCCTAAAACACACAGACACAAGAGACACAGTGTGTGTTTCTAAGTGCCAAATCTGGCTGTAGAAACCATGTGAAGGCAACAAGACATGCACAGACACTGTAAAACAAAGTTATTTTATAAGTATTATTTTAAAATATTTTACTGGACAGTAAAAAGATACTGAAGAAAAAATATATTTTATCAGCCTGAATGTCAACATTGGCATCTCTGTTACTGTATTAATTTTTCCTTAGAGAATTCATAACTACAATCCACTCCAGTATTTATCTAGTTGCTATTCACAAACTGTATTAATGCTTCCGGTAGTTTATAAGATTTTAAATGGTGCCCAGTGATTTTGCCTAACCAGTTGCAGTTGCTGAGGTGACATGACTTCTCTTTCATGGCATGTTAAGCAAATTTTCAGAAACATCTTCTTTGGGATGTCTCAGGAAGCCAAAGATGAAGCACCTCAAATAATCTACCACTTCAGAAATTCTCAGCCATTACATATTTCTGGTTTAATATTTTTTAATATGTAACCAAAGAGAATCCTTTTAAAGAAGTAACTGTAAAAATAGAAAAAAATCCTTTGAAAATACAAGGTATTAGCGAAGCACAGAGTTTGTCTGTTACAGAAAATAGCTAGCATCCTTTAGGAATATCAGTTTTCACATTATTTTCTCAAAACGTAATGGAATTCCGTGATCAGATACAGGCATGCAGCTCCCACAGGAGATGAGAAACATCTGACTTCAGCCCAAAGGTGGTGATGCAATTTACATGTAGTTGGCAGCCACAGGGGTAGTAACAGAATTGAAAGTACTCCTGAAAACTTTAGGATACACTGTTCAACACTGATAAGAGAAAGTTATCAGGAACAGGTTGCTGTTAAACTTATCTTAAAGCCTTCTCTCAAAAACACGTCATACCCTTTTCAGGTACTAAGTACCAACAAGCAAGAGAAAAGCAGCTGATCAACTTCTCAGTGATTCATGTTAGCAAATTTGGAATTTAGGGAAAAAAAAAAATCCCCAAAAGGCTTTGTTTTATGTTTCCTCCAACCTAGGTTTGTCTTTATCTTTCATATTCTTTACTGTTCCTAACATTCCATTAATCCCCACCTTCTTAATTTTTTTTTTTTTTTTTTTTTTTGTGTACAGCATTTTGCAGAAAAACTATGGGACCTGGAAATCTCCACTTAATCCAGCATTTGTGTGGTAAACATTTATGTCTGTAGGACACTGAGGAGCTTTGAGCATCTGGATGTACCCTGGTGTGGCAGGAAGGGCACTTTTCTAAGTCTGGAGCAGAGGAAGGTTACAGTGCTCAGGGACACAATTTCTTTCAAGATCTTCATCTCCTCTTGTCCCTGCCCTGCCACCATACCCCAGGCATGCCAGTGTAACCACATATAGTGTTATGCCCTAACCAGGGGCATTTTGGCATAAACAATTTTAATAGAAAAAAATTTTCCTAATCAGAATGATATTTATGGACCTAAAAAGGTTATCTTTTGTCTTCTTGCCCTGACTCAGCAGTTGCTGGCACAGCATGCCTCAATGCAGTCTATGAGTCAGAAGATAAAAAAGCTATAAAACAAAGATGTTATTACAATTGGGAACTTCCTGTTGTGTAACTCTGGAAACTTCACTTCTGCTTCAAAAGACTGACCTTGCATATTGAAGGCAACGTTATTTCCCCTTGTCCTGGTTATGGATGGGATAGAGTTGATTGTCCTCCTACTAGCTCATGTAGTGCTTTGTTTTTTGATTTAGCATGAGAATAATGTCATCACACACTGGTGTTTGGGTCATTGCTAAGCAGTGCTTATACTAAGTCAAGGACTTTTCAGCTTCCCTGCTCTGCCAGCTGAGAGGTGCACAAGAAGCTGGGAGGGCCTGACCTTGCATATTGAAGGCAACGGTATTTCCCCTTGTCCTAGTTATGGATGTGATAGAGTTAATTGTCCTCCTACTAGCTCTTGTAGTGCTTTGTTTTTTGATTTAGCATGAGAATAATGTCATCACACACTGGTGTTTGGGTCATTGCTAAGCAGTGCTTATACTAAGTCAAGGACTTTTCAGCTTCCCTGCTCTGCCAGCTGAGAGGTGCACAAGAAGCTGGGAGGGAGCATAGCCAGGACAGCTGACCCAAACTGATATTCCATAACGTATGTCACATTCAGGATATGAATTGGAGAGACCTGGCCAGGGGTGAAGCGATTGCCTCTCAGGGACTGGCTGGGCCGGTCAGTGGGTGGTGAGTGATTGCATCACTTGTTTTTCCTGTGTTGTTTCTCTCTCTCTTTTCCTGTTTGCTAAAATTGTTTATTATTACTTTATTTCAATCATTCAACTGTTCTTGTCTCAACCCATGAGCTTTCTTACTTTTCCCCTTCCAATTCTCTCCCCAGTCCCACCAGGATGGGAGAATAGGAGGGTGAGTAAGCGGCTGTGTGGTGCTTGGTTACCAGCTGGGATTAAACCATTACCTTATACACCCTTAACTTCACTGGCAGGAAGACAGATGGTGAGTAAGCGGCTGGGTGGTGCTTGGTTACCAGCTAGGATTAAACCATTACCTTATACACCCTTAACTTCACTGGCAGCAAGCAAGATCAAGCTTGCACGGTTGCACGATGGTCACTGTGTGCTGGTGTCACATACCTTAATAAGCTTATTAAGGTTAATCTGAAAATCCATAGATTTCTGGTGTCACACTGCAACTAAAACAAAAGGTAGAGTGTGAATTACATCAGCCTGTTTGTTGGGCATACCTTCCCTTAAAAGGCTGGTTTATGTATTTATTGGTTTTTTTTAAAAAAGACCGTACCTGTCTTACCGAATCCAGCTACAGAGAACCATGAAGTCAAATCAGTGCCCAAGGTGTAAGGCCAGAAACATGCATGGAGATTTATCAGTGCAGTAAGGAGTAATTTTACATGCTCTTAAAGAAAATTTCTCTACAGTTTTAAGAGTTCATGAGAGAGTAGGGAAATAAAATTTTCAAAGGCAGTATTTTTTTTTAAAAGACACTTTTATGTGCACATAAGCAATTCTTCTGAAATGAAAAACTGTATGTCAGCATAGGCTTGTACTAACATTGCTGAGTTAAAAAAAAAAAAACAAAAAAAAACCAAAACACAACATACACACTACAAAATCCAAGTTGCTCCCTCTCTTGATTTCAGGCTAAACAATGTTACTTTATGAAAAATCTTCACTCAGTTCAGCTGAAACTTTCTCAGCATAAAGGTTTAATCCAGTACAACAAACAAAAACATTTACATAACTACACAGCACTAAGTGAATAGTCCAACTAAAGCTGGTAGGAATGTGTATCCAGGTAAATCTTTTACTGGATTATATACCTAAATCATGCAGAATATGGAAAAAAAGTGTATTTACTGTTACCAGCCTGAAGAAACTCTGTAACATCACCTCAGCACTCGCAAGTATAAAGTGATGAGCTGGGATACCAAAAAAGGGAATGCTACTAGTTCGATGAAGATATTTTACTTACAGCTTCATGAGTGAAGAAACATGAACTCACTTATACAACTACAACTCTTGCAGTTTACCTCACTTCTGGCAATTTTCAACGGTTTTGGTTTACAAATTTTTAAACTGAGTACAATCTGATTCCAAATAAGCAAGTGTGCTTACTCCAAAATATTTCTAGTGTCAGAGCTATTTCTTCTCTCTAAATGTATTTAGCACTTGTAAAAAATTGATTTGCTCTCTGCACTAACGACTGATGTATTTTGTTTATCCACAAAATAGGCCAGAATAACATAGACTTCCCCTCCAGTGTCCCCTTAATGGACTTCTATTTTGCTATATTGAAAAAAATAAGATGATCCATTTTTTTCCCATATACAAGATATTCAGTGTATGAAATCTTTTTTGAAAGTGTCTAGATGTTTAACGGAAATTCTGTATTAGCACTATGTGGATGTTTCTAGGTGACCAAAAAACTCAATAGATACAGCATTAAGGCTTCACCGAAGTTTTCGCCTTTCTGTAGCTTAACAGTTAATTGCATGCAAAATCTTTAACTGAGAAATTTCTACTTACAGATTAGTGCTTAAAAAAAAAAATCCATCTTTCATCAGCTTGACTACATGTATGTGGCATTAAGTAAAAAAAAAAGACACAATACACAAATACAGAATATAACTACAATATAGAAAGAAATCTGAATTCTTTGATAATCTTCAAAATAATAAAAAGACTCACTGCAGTTGCTGGATTAGAGCAATATTTGTGGAATAGATGTTTATGACAAAATTTCAGCATCTTTGGAGTATTTCAGTAAAAAGACCAAAACAAAGCATCTCAAGCTTCCTTCCAAGTTTAGATAGTCAAGTGCATTTTGGTGACTTCAGGTTCTGACTTCATTTTCTGTGAGTTTACAGTTTGCTTACGGTTCATGGTACAATGCTATAGAGGACAATCAATCAATTAGCACTAACGCAGGAATGGCTGGAGTTCAGCTCATTAATTAAAAAAACCCCTCTGCCATTATCAGCATCCAATATGGATGCCTGAAGGTGGACTTCCAGAGTTAAGCAGAGAACAAAAGGCACATGGATAATTTAGACAAGGCTGGAATATACAAAAAAAAAAAAAAAAAGAATGAAGAGATGACTTTCCTTAAGCTTGCTAAATACAGTAGGTTTTATCAGCTATAAAGCAAAAGAAAGAGATTCACCCCAAAAGTACCCCTGCAGCAGTACAGTGATCAAAGCTGTGATGTCACAAATCAGCAAACAGGCCAACAAAACCAAAACAAACCACACAAGAGGTAAAGGTTGGAGAACAAGATGAGTGGCTGATGACTGGTCTCCATCTCATATAAAAGTGGTGACCGAAGAAGTGGCTTGGATTAATCCAAAACTACCCAGAACTCAGTGATTCTTAAAATAATAAATGTGTGCAATGCAACTGCCAGCATACATGTTAACATATATATTTATAAACATGCTGTTGTAAGCGTATTATGTACAGACATGGTAAAGATGAACACAGACATACTAGAGTCACCCCACACTTCTCTGCATATGATTTCATTACTGCTGAAGAATTCTGAGCTATTTCCAGTGAAATTCCTTGCCTGTTTTGTTCAGACTATATTTTTTTGGCAGGTCCTTTTATGGATTAGAGTGAACAGCTGAAATTCTAGTTTATTCTTACCAGTGATACCTCTAGAAGAGGATTTGTAACGTCATTTTGTCCTTGCAGCATAGCACATTTCTCAGGGAAGCCAGCTGAAAATTATAGTTTTGGTAGTAACTTTGGTTTTGCCCTGCCACAACCAAAGGTTACTGAAGATGTGCCCAAATTACGCTGATGCATCACATTAGTTTGCGGTCCTTCATTCCCACTGGGCTTTATGCTGCGCACGTACATCATGTTTCTAATACATTAATCACACTGTAGTGCCTAGAAACTCCAGCATGCCCAAGGCCCATGTATTCTCTCTAGATTTATCCTATTTGCTATGAAAGCCTTCATCACATCTGACGACTTTCTAATACACTGCTGTTCTCTCACACAGAAAGACAACCTACTGTTGCGTGACACCGTTCTGCTACACGTGGGGAATATGTCAAGAATAAACTTTTACAATTTATTTTTCAAGTGTCTTGCTGGGCCTAACTTCAGCAAAATGAACAAAATATTCTTTCCAACATTTTTCCTCTATTCTCACTGAACAACAGCAAGATTTTCCATGGAAATACTGTGTTTCTTCATCAACAGCTCCTGATATGCTGTTGGATCAGCAGCTAGCCTCAGCTCATAATATCTATTCTCTTGATTTTATATTACTTTCTTTTTTTATTTTATTTTTTTCCTATTTTGGATGATTATTTCTATTGCCTTGCCCTTCACTGTTGCAATTAAAAATCCGCAACATTTACTGCACATCTCAGATGACATCTACCTGGCAGCTGTCACTTCAAAGGAACCGTATCATAAATGGAATTCAGAGCAGCTGAGTCCAGCATTAGAAATAGAAACACAGCATACGTATGTACACCACAAAACAAAAACAGATCAAAAATCACAACCCTTTTGTGTATTCAGTACAGCAATGTTCCATTAAACACGGAGGAGCACTAGCATTTCTTCACTAATGTCAGAGCCTTTCATGGGAAACAGCCTAGAAGAGTTTCTGTGCAGCAACCACACCAATAGAGTCCAGAAAATAATTCTTGGAAGCTACCAATCCTGAAGTTGCATTCCAGGGAACAAGAAGAAGCAGAATGATTGATTTTCTTCACTAATAGTGATAGAAATATTGTTTTAATGCACCTTATCTTTATCCTAACCTTGGAATATAGTCACAAGGAGCATTCGGTGTAACTGTATCATAAAACCTGTATTATATGAGTGACATGTAAGTTCAAGTACTAAAGATGCATAGTGTAATAATATAGGCAATATTTCAGAAGACGAGTTAATGTCTGCCTTTTATTTTGGTCTACACTATTTCATAAAAACGATTTTCATTTCCATGCACATGACGAATTGTACGTTCTAAAAGCATACTGACAACATTTAACAGGATGTTCTTATTTTGTGGGAAAAATTTGATTACTTCTTTATTTAAAAATAAAACACCTGAATATAAGCACTACCATTCATAAGCTATGTTAAATTTTTGTTTAAATAAACTGTGTCCTGCATAAAAAAAGATCTTATGTTTGTTTTCCTCAAGGAACGTGTTTTTATTACAAGTTATTTCTCCAAACCTAAGCATAAATTATTACTGTTTATTACTGATTTAAGCTGTGAAATATCTTTCTTAGCAAAACAGGGTGCCTCACTCATTAATACATCCCAGCTTTGTTGCTCTGAAAATAACAAAAAGGTGATTCATGCAACCCCCTGGGACCAGATATATTCAAACTCAGGACGTTCCTAGTGTATGTTCTGCACCATGTCATAGTAGGCTGGGTCAAAGTGAGGGTGTTTGCTCTAGTAGCAGAGAATATGATTATTTTAATATTAGAAATATAAAAAAAACCTACATAGTATCAGCAAAGATAGGATGCTGAAGTTGTTCAGATGCTCTCAAATAAGTGATTTTCTTTCCCCACATTTCTTTCACCAGCCAGAAGAATGACAGAATCTTAAGGCCTGACATTGTGGCTTTCTCCCTCCAATAATTACAAACCGCTCTAGTGTCTAGATTTACAGGGTCCCGAGAGGTGGGAACTACCTGTAGTGTTGTGATTTTTCTGTTTGTTTTTCCCCCATTTTAACATGGACAAAAGCTAAACTAAGAAATTTGGTGGGGTTTTGGTGGTTTGTTTTGGGTTTTTTTTTCACTTTGAGATCTCAGCTGGTTGTGGCAAGCTAAATGAAATCCCAAAGGTAACCCAGATAAAACATAATGAGACAAGAATTTTTGTTGACCTCTGTGTAGAGTTCATTAACATATTTAATCACCTTCCCATATACCACTATATTCATTTGGAGAGTGGTCAAGAAAAGACTCTTCTTTTTTCTGTAAGATGTATTCCCTAGATTTTATCAGAAGTATTTTGCCAGAACTTTTTCTCCAGATAAAACATATCAAGTATAAAAAGATATTTGGTATTTGTGTATTTTAAAGTGGCACCTTACTATTTCTATAAACAGCCCTCAAGGAGGCACAGTTATGCCATACTGGGAAAAAACATGTGAGAAACACAAATGGTCATATTTCACACTATTAAGTTCATTAGTGAACAACAGGAAAAGCTTTAACATTAGCTCATAAGACTTTTGTTCTTTAACAAGGACTTCAAATGCCAGTGATAGAAATACACTGAAAAATTTGGGGGCTGAGCTACTAAAATTGTTTCACAAGCAAATCATGCGTGAGTATAATGCATAAAGTGATACAGTTCTGTTCAACAGCTTAATACATCGTGTCGTCCACAGGTAAAGTCGTTAATTATGGAAAGACTAACAGGGCTTACTTCACTTGACTTTTTCCTGAGCTACTTGACGCCACTCGAGTTAATTAAACAGCAATATATGTATAGCGGCAAGGAGGAACTTGCAGTGGAGACCAATCTTTCTGGGTTCCAGGAATAAGCACAAGCATTTTCTACAAATCTGCTTATACTTTAAATTTATGCACATATTATTAGTAATGATCCAGATTCCAAAACCAAACAGTTAGTTATGAGGAAAGCTGGCAGAGGTATTGCTTGCCTCTACATTAGCACTCCACGTGTAGGAAGTAAGTGCACATCCTGCCAGTAAGGAATAGCCTTGTGTGTGCTTCTGAGAGGGGCACATCACATACGACAGGGGAACCTGGGGCACCCACAGAACAGCAGTGCCACATCTGCACACATAGATGCCAGTACCTTGAATAACAACCAGCACTGCAGGCTCCTCACAGTTTCTCCCCAAACCCACATAGTTGTGTGTCCAGTACCGGCCTTCTGCTTTTAGCCAACTTCACTTACAACTGCAAATGACACAAACTCAGAGAAGCCTTGCTATGACAGCTAATTTTACCCAACACTGAAAGACAAACAGCCACAACTTCTTTTATTCAATAATTACATGAACACAGCAAGACCAAGGAATAACTACATCCAAGTTCCAAGTATGAAATTTAACTCAGTTTTCAGACCCAACATCTGCGTTTTCCTTCCGAAGACTCCTTGTGCAGCGGAGTGTGTGCAACATCCCAGAGCCAGTGTGGCGAACTGGGTTAAGGAGGACCTTGTCGGTCGAGAAGAACTGTACACATCTGGGAAACTACAGCCAGATCAAATAGCCCTCAAAAAAACTAACATCCTCTACTGAATGATGCCACAGAAATCACAATCCTGAATTCTTAGGACTAGAACAAAAATATTTTAATAACATAAAAATATCTAGCATTAACTTCCTAGTATAAATGCAATTCTTTCCCATTCCTACAGACTTTATTTATACTGGGACTAGTATTATACTACTGTTTTTCTCCCCCTCAGCTCTCTTTCCAATTACTATCTCTCAGTGCCAAAGTAAACAAAGGCACCAAACTTATTTAGTCAGAATAGACTCTGTTTTTTCAGTGCAATCATTGTTAGTGACTTGTAAACATATATGGTGAGCACAAGAGGACTTACAGTCTCTCTTACTTCTGAAAATCAGGAATGAGAACAATTTACAGTGTAAGATTCCTAAGGAACTTAAATATTTCACATCACCCAGTTGGTAGCCAGGGATGTTCCAAAATGATTACACAAGGTATCTATTTCTAAATCTCTCATGAAAGAGCAGATGGAAAACGACTTAGTTGCTTGCCTTGCCAGACCACTCCAAGTTCAGCTCCTGTCCAAGGATTTTCTACACTGGACAATACATTTGCCTTCATATAGCTGGCAGAAGAGTGTGAAAAGCGAATCGCAATTACTGAGACATGGTGGAACAGCTCCAGTGACTGGAACGCTGTCACAGATGGCTATGTCCTTTTCAGGAATGACAGGTCAGCACGGCGAGGTGGTGGAGTTGCTCTTTATGTGAGAGAGCAACTGGAATGTATCGGCCTCTCCCTGGGCGTGGATGAAGAGTGAGTTAAATGGTTGTGGTTAAGGATTAAGGGGCAGACTAACATGGGAGACACTGTTGTGGGTGTTTCCTACAGGTCTGATCAGGGTGAGGAAGCTGATGAGGCCTTCTACAGGCACCTGGAAGTAGCCTCGCAATCACAGGCTCTAGTTGTCATGGGGGACTTCAGTTACCCTGCCATTTGTTGGAAAAGCTACACAACCAGGCATGAGCAGTCGAGGAGGTTCCTCCAGTGCATTGACAATAACTTCTCGACACAGATGGTGGAGGAGCCGACAAGGAGAGGAGTAGTACTGGACCTTGTACTGATAAACAAGTAGGGACTTGTCGAGGATGTGAAGGTACGGGGCAACCTTGCGTGTAGTGACCATGAGATGGTGGAGTCCAGGATCATAGGCAGCAGGCACAGAGCCACAAGCAGGATCACCATCTTAGACTTCAGAACGGCTAACTTTGGCCTCTTCAGGGACCTGCTCGGAGAATTCCAGTGGGATAGGGCTCTAGATGGTAGGGGGGCCCAAGAGAGCTGGTTAATATTCAAGCGCCATTTCCTCCAAGCTCAAGACTGGAGCATCCCGAAGAGTAAGACCGAAGAGTAAGAAATCAAGTGAGGACCACTTGGGACCTGCATAATATATATAGAACATAGAAGAAGGGGCTGACCACTTGGGAGGAATACAAAAACGTTGTGAGAGGATGTAGGGATGTGATAAAGAAAGTGAAGGCCTTCTTAGAACTAAACCTGGCAAGAGAGGTCAAGGACAACAAGAAAGGCTTTTTCAAGTACATTGAAGATAAAGACCAGAGGAAATGTGGGCCCACTGCTGAATGAAGTGGGTGCCTTGGTGAACAAGGATATGGAGAAGGCAGAGTTCCTGTATGCCACCTTTGCCTCCGCTTTTACTGCTAAGACCAGCCCTCAGGAGTCCCAAAGCTTGAAAACCATAGAGGAAGTCAGGAGAAAGGAAGTTTTTGCCTCAGTTGAAGAGGTTAGAGATCAATTAAACAATATGAACATCCACAAATCCATGGGCCCTGATGGGATGCACCAACAAATGCTGAGGGAATTGGTGGAAGTCATTGCTAGGCCACTCTCCATAATCTTTGAAAAGTCCTGGAAAACAGGAGAGGTGCCTGAGGACTGAGGAGAGCCAGTGTTACTCCAAACTTCAAAAAAGGCAAGAAGGAAGACCTGGGTAACTATAGGCCAGTCAGCCTCACTCCCATCCCTGGAAAGATGATGGAACAGCTTGTTCTTGGTGCCATCTCAAAGCATGTTGAGGAAAGGAAGCTTATCACGAGTAGTCCGCATGGATTCACCAAGGGTAAGTCATGCTTGGCCAATCTGATAGCTCTTTATGATGGCATCATTAGATGGACAGATAAGGGGAAGGCAGTGGATGTGGTCTACCTTGACTTCAGCAAAGCTTTTGACACAGCCTCCCATGGCATTCTCACAGCCAAGGTTAGGAAGTGTGCACTGGACCACTGGGAGGTAAGGTGGGTTGGGAACTGGCTGAAGGAAAGAGCTCAGAGAGTTGTGGTCAACAGGGCAGTCTAGTTGGAGGCCTGTAGCTAGTGGTGTCCCCCAGAGGTCAGTGCTGGGTCCAGCCCTATTCAATACATTCATCAATGACCTGGAGGAAGGGATGGAATGTCCTCCCAGCAAGTTTTCTGCTGATACAAAAATGGGAGGAGTGGCTGAGGCCGTGCTGCTGGAGAGGCTGAAGAGATGGGCAGGGAGAAATCTAATGCAGTTCAGTGAGGGTAAGTGTCAAGTACTGCATCTGGAGAGGAAGAACCCCATGGATCAGTACAGGCTGGGGGCTGTTCTCTTGGAGGGCAGCTCTGGGGAAAAGGACCTTGGAGTCCCAATGGACAACAGGATGACCATGAGCCAACAGTGTGCCCTCACGGCCAAGAAGGCCAATGACATCCTGGGGTGCATTAAGAACGTGGCCAGTGGGTTGAGGGAAGTTATCCCCTCCCTCTACTCTGAGCTGGTGAGGCCTCACCTGGAGTGCTGTGTCCAGTTCTGGGCTCCTCAGCTCAAGAAGGAGCAGGAGCTACTGGAGAGGGTCCAGCACAGGGCCACGACGATGATGAAGGCCCTGAAGCACCTTCCACGCAAGGAAAGACTGAGAGAGCTGGGGCTGTTCAGTTGGAGAAGAAGAGGCTGAGGGTGGATCTGATCAATGCTTATCAATATTTAAAGGGTGGGTGTCAGGAGGATGGGGCCAGGCTCTTGTCAATGGTGCCCAGTGACAGGACAAGGGGCAGTGGCCATAAACTGGAAAGCAGAAGATTCAGTGTGGATGTGAGGAAACCCTTCTTCCCTGTGAGGGTGACAGAGCACTGGAACAGACTGCCCAGAGAGGTGGTGGAGTCTTCTCTGGAGACTTTCTAAAGCCACCTAGACTTGTTCCTGTGTGATGCTCTGGCAGGGGGTTGGACTAGATGATCTCTAGAGGTCCCTCCAACACCTAACACTCTATGTGAATCTGTGAAACCCTCCTTTTTTATTGAGTTATTTTATTTGCATTTATTTCCATGAATGTGAGTGTTTACTCCAAAAGAGAGGTAAGCAATATTACTCTAGATGATAATTTTTTCAAGAGAGGGAGGGTTTCCTCAGTAACAGAGTACAGCACCAAGCTGAATAAAATTTAACTTCTAGCAGGAACTATAAAAAACCTCCTAGTTTACCTGAAATAATTAAGATTACAATTGTTCCTTCAAATAGGTATAATAAAAATAATGATCCTCATAAGTGATACACACTAAGCATCCTCTGTTATGCTTAGTTATACATCACTCATTCGTAGCACTAGTTGTCAACTATTAGTGCTGTCATAGTAACACTAAAAGGCCACAACTGTTAGGATGTTCTTACTGTTCTGAGTAACCTGAAAATACGATCAGGTATTTTCTTTGATTTCATGGCTTGAAATACACACAGAGAAAACAAAGGAGGGGACAAACCCTCCTCATCCTCCATACTAGCCTCATTTTCAGCCATGACAAATAAGTCATATATATTACATTAGTTGACTCCAAAACACACGGAAGAAACTTACTCATTAGATCTCCATTTATCTTTAAGAGCCATAATAAAGCATAAGCTATAGAGACACTGATCAAACAAGAAGCATGTATAAGACAAACATTAGAAAGAGTGAAGCACGTGAGCAATTGAGCAGCTTACTCCGAAGGAGGAAAGCAGATGGTCAAGTATCACAAGCCTCAGTACTGAGAATGCTTTTGTTCATCTTGTCCTATAAGGTGATTTGAAAGAGCCCCAGCATGACAAGATAGCAAAACATACCTAGCAAACAAGAGTGACTCTCCCTAAAAAATAAAATATAAAAAAAAAATCAGAAGACAAACACAAAGAAATCCCCCAAGCCCTAGCAAAAGTGGCAGGAGAAAGTATTTAAAATAGGCCAGTGATTAGGGAAATTGCTGTATGAATATGTACATGTACTGCAGTTTAGTACAGATACAGGGATGTAAAAGATTACAACAAAATAAAACATGGTGTGTACCTCTGATCACAGAGCCTTTTATTTCTTTCTTTAACTTCAACACTGGCTTAGATTTTCTTCTCTTTTTACCTACACAAAAAAAAATCTTGTCCTCAAGATATGAAATTGTCTGTGTGTTCCTCAAATATTTGTATTCTTTCGAAAACAAGCAAATTCTTTTGTAATACAGCTTGTAAAAAAAGGGATAAGTAAACCCTCTTGGTTAGAACAGTTATACCACTGGTATTTGAAAATAAACACATAGTTAAGTACATCAACCCAGCCTTTCTGTGTCCAACTTTAACTGCAACTGCCAAATCCATTAAACTGTCTTAATATTAAGGTGAGGTGTTACCACATGGCAGGCTGTAACAAGAAGCCTTCTCCACCTCCAGTTATTTCATATGTTGAGTTACCTTTCTGTATCCAGACAGTTACTTCTTGAATGTAACATTTTTTTTTTATATTCTCCTTCAAGACTTATTGAAGACCTTCTCTAGTCCTCATACTTTCCAGAAAATTAAATTCCATCTTCCTCCAGAAAGAGAAGACAGTAAATGTGTGCTACACTGCTGCCACTCACTATTTTCTTTAACTTTTTAAAGAAAACTTAACCTTGACAGTTAATCGCATTTCCATTAAGAAACAAACACAACTCACTATTATTCCTGTTGGCCATTAGCTGATGTAATCAGAAATGAAAGCCAATGCTGGTTATAGCATTTTAACATGTCCACACTGCCAAAGACAAATCAGGTGATAAGGAAAGTCATTCAGACTTGAAAGACAGCCTTTTGTTGTACGGATTGGGTGATGCAAGTTGGATCAAATTCAGATGTTGGTTAATTGTTCTCCATTCAAATTATTTGCAGTGGGAGCATAAAGGCTCGTTTGAACATGCAATGGTTTAGCTCAGGGAAGAGAACTGGATTGAGACATGGCCCTGGCACACCTAGTGTTTCTTGGTCTCATATTTTTATTATAGAGAAATAAAATCTTTGAAACCCACTGTAATTACAGGCAACACAAAGAATGAACCCAGTATGCAAACATTCTGAAGCCATGCAAAAACACCATGGGAAAATGAGTTTCTCTGTAAAAAAAAAAAAAGTGCTGGCTGTTTAATTGAAAGACAAAATTCTTGAGGAAGAAAGAAGAGGGGGGGGGGGGGGGGGGAAGAAACATGCCAGAAGTTCCCAAATGCACAAATACACATTTCATTTTCAAAGTGAAAGGGCTCCATCATTTATAAGGCAACAGTGAGTAAAGGAATTTGGCATCCCGCTCTACCTCCTCTCTCTGGGAGAAGGAATGTACACAGACATGACAATTTCCCTGGTACACCTTGAGTTATTCCTACTGCTACTCCAAACAACTGAAGGACAGTAAGACTCCTAGATGACTTACGTAATAGCAGGAACAGACCAAAACATCATTTCCTTCAGTTTATACCAAAACTGGACACAGGAATTAAGTTACGTGAACTGCCCACATCCTGCTATTGAAACAAAGAACTTTGACTCAACAGCACAGTTTCATACTGTTAAGCAGGCATTCTTTATTGCAGCGCTGGATGCACGGGGGATCTTTCCTCCTAACGTGCATACCATGCTTGTGTTAGTCACAGGCTTATATTTTGGATTAACATACATATTCATAAGATTTTCGGGAATAGGGTGGACTTATCAGTTCTGGGAAGTCATTAGTATCGGTCACGTCC
>NW_010271165.1:66776-82992 GCF_000690775.1 Eurypyga helias
GTGATTCTCAAACTGCAAGGCCAGTTCAAATCAGTTGGCGGCCCCTCCCAAGTGATAAGGGTTCAGATGTCTCCTTTTTCAGACAATAAATCCTCGTTACCAGATTTTTCTTAAAGCCGAGCTGGTGCTGCAACCCCGTTATCTATGCAAGGATCCCTGTCAGTAAGGTTGTAAAGAGCCGCACAAAAGCTGAACTAAATATCAGTAGTTAACTCTTGCCGCCGGCATGGCTACAAAGTTACATAACAAAGTTAAGTTAAAGTTCTAACAAATCGACTAAATATGGTTAGTTTTAAAAGTGTTGCCCTGTTGCAAAAGTCCACATTGCATTTTCCACTCTCACTATGAACTTATACTTCAAGGGAAGCTAGCTGATAATTTTAAGTTACTCTTCTCTATGATATTGTGAGTCTAACAGGCTGCATTTGTATATTATTATACCTTCAGTTCCACCTCTTTTTAGACAAAAGAAACACCAGACATCTAAAAGTAAATAGTAGTGGAGCAAATGTTATCAGTCCTTTGCACCTGATTAAACTAGAAGACCCAGAAGTCCAGGCAGCAAAGGAGGAGTGGGAAGAGGAAAAGGGCAGAAGGCAGTCTAGGTTTTAGCTCTGTTTGTTCACTCTCACTTTTTAATACATTTCAAAGAACGATGCACAATTAAAGCAGATCAGTAGTGCAAGCATGAAACAACATTAACCATAAAACTTAAAGTACAAGTCTAACACCTCCGGAAACACATCAGCCACAAAGCAATTAAACTTTGAAGCCTTGAGTACTATCCAATAATATAATATAATAATATACATAATTAAAAAAAGAAAAAGCCAGTGGCATTTTAAAGTTTTACGCTTTCAAGTTCAAAGTTCTTAAGTCTAAGTGGACTTACATGGTGAAAGTTACCAATTGATTTGTACCAAAAGTTGTTTTGCTTCTAAGTGAAGTTACATGCTTTATTTGTTAAGATCCAAGTTCAACTACTGGGGCACAAATAATATATTTGAGCTTGTTTGGATAAAACCTTTAGTACTTAACATCTATTGTTCCTTCACATCTTCCCACAGTTGCCTTATCAGGAAAATGATCTGGTATTCATTTATATTATTTAAATTGTTTTCTTTTTAAGAGAGTGCTTGGCTTTTAATTACCAGTGTACAATGCTCTCTGCAATAATGTTTAAATCATTTACTGGTACCTTAACTAGCACGTGTATAATTAACCAAAAGGGGAGAATACATGTATTATATCAAAAAACACAAGGGAGAGGTAAAATAACTGAACATATTTTTTCATCACAATAGTTTTACCATCAAACAAAAAATAATAAGCTTTGCCATTGTGCTATATATAGGAACTGGTTATCTTAGATTGATAAAAGCAAGAATATTGCTTGGAAAACCAGTATGGGAAGAATAACTGCCTAAGTGTCTTGAGAGAAAACGTACACTATGAATGGGAATAAGACATTTAAGTCAACCTCAATAAAAATAAAATCATATCCTAACCTTAGGGAAATCAAAAGCCCTCTTTAGTTTCTAAATATTTTCAGATAGGGATTTCCAGTAGTTTAGTATCTCCAGGTACTTTTACTTAAGTATTTTCAAAGACTTCTGTTTCAAAGAAATATATCCTTCAAAAAAATAAAATATCTGCTAAAGGTAATAAAAGTGTATTACCCTCAGATTTTATCTGGTTGTGGATCAGCTATTCAAAACCAAGGACACAACTACTATTACCATTACCATTATTTTCCTTTTCCAAAAATAAATGTTGTGTGCAGTAACGAACTTGTAGCCTAATGCACTACTTCATCAACCTCTCTTGAGTCTCCCATTTCCTTGAATAATCAATGCCCAACATAAACAAGTTTTCTTATCAAGAAAACACGAAACATTTTACAGAAATTATTATTGATGAAAAAATCTGATCTTCTTCATTTCAGAGGAGAGGTTTCTGAAAGAACAGATCAATCGCAGTTGTATCATAAACTAAGTGAAGCCCTTTGCTCTAGCTTACATCTCCTTTGAAGCTACCCAATGGTTTCAGAAGAGTCCATCCTGCTCTTAGTTATATACCATAAAGGTGCCAGTATGCGTTCCTTACAGAAGATTCCCTTTGTCAAATTTACTGGTTTTGTGAACTTCTGTAATGAAACACCTCCAAATAATAAAACAAATTATCGCAACAACTCTTAAAAAGCAGCTGAATAAATAGTGTTTAAACATTATTTTCCTTGTGGCCAAATGTCTCAGCATCAATACAATGCACTTGTTAGCCTGCCACATGCCAGGAAAGCGCCTCTGGGATCAGGAATTCCTATTTGAATTCAACTTATTAAGGTTTCGTAATATATCTGGATAAGTAAACACACATTTATGATGTTTTCAGGTCGTAACTCCAACATGTTACAGTCATTCTTTAAAGGCATCTTAAAAAGAGCAATATGTTTCAAGTTCATCACTGCCTAGTAAAAAGGGGAAAACCCCAAGAGACCTGGGATTCTAGACAACATGACTGCTCAAGGAACAGCGTTGGTTACAAAAAACTCTGCATATGTTACAGATAAAATGCTACAACTAACATCTTAATTAGCCAAAACTAAAATGACTACAGAACCCATCTGTTTTTTCAAAACCACAGAAATCAATTAGAATTTCTTTAAAATCAGATTTCTGTCATCTCAGCGACCTATATATTGAGAATTAGAAGACTGCTAAAAACTGTTGTAATCAAGGACTGCTTGAAGAATCCAGGGTCATTGTAATTAGAGAGACTGAACTATGAATACCTCCAGTAAAGTACAAACAGGCATATAATTCTTCTGGAGCTACAAAGAATACTTAGGATTAGAAACTGTATGAGAAGAATAATTGAGTAACTTCTCAGCAGTTTACTGCTTATACAAAACATAGCTTAATTAATTAATACATTCTCTTAAACGATCTTTTCATTTTCTTCATATACATATTTCATTTAAGTACCAATTTTTCCATTAGATTTGGGCATTCTAAATAAATACTTTCTCTCTTCATTCCACTTGCAATGATAGCTCCTAAGAAAAAAGATAGAAGATAGCTACCTTTTTCTTGAAGAAAATCTCACTGTTAAAGGGAAAACATTTTAGAATTTATGATTATTTATCTTTTTTTTGTTAACCTTGAATCCTACAATTCCTACACAATACCAAGTCAATTTTTGGCAAATCTTTCCTATGCTGGTATGTTAAGTTTCATTTCAAGTGAAAATTCTTTTACCTACAAATACTAACACAAATAAAAATGCAAACACATTGTGTGTCTGTATCTATGTGTATCATAAATTAGAGTTTTGAACATGTTGAAGATTTTAAGTCATGGTAGAAGCCAACCAACTTATTCTGCATAGCACTTTACTAGGATCCTCAGTGGTGTTTGAAAGAGCCTTTGTCATATACAATATGACATTAGCCTATACTGATGATTTCTCTTTTTACTACAGAATCACTAGAGAAACATATTTTATAGAAGAGAAGAATACAAGGATGAAATATTTCATCATGGACCACTCACTAATCATTACTTACGTAAAGGCTGAAGCAGAAAAACTTTAATTTGTTAAAGATATAGCTATTTTTTATGTTAATAGCTAATTTCAATATTGGGTTCGGGGGTGGGGCAGAAGTCACTATTTTTGTGTAAATTGTATTAACAGCTGTCCCTAAAACTTAATTCTACAAGCTCTACTCTATGTATCACACTATTCCCAAGGAACCATACCCTCTTTAGGCAGCATATTTTTACAAATTAATAGCCACAATATTCCTAGATTTGAACAATTATTTAAAACCAAAAAAAGCTTACATTCCTGATTTTATTGTACTTGCAGTGTGCCAGCCTTTAAACTATGAGATCCAGAGGACCATAGTACTCCACTCTGTTTTGGAGTAAGCACATCCAGGGATGCTTTAGTCAAATACTACAAGTTACACAACTAATGTTCCCTGTTTATGGAAATTCTTTGAGGGAATCAGTTTCTCTTTTCCTCACAAAATAAGCCTAAAATAAACTTCAAAACCCTCAATGTTTGGAGTACAAACTCAAATTAGAAATGCATAGTTATCTCCTACTAGCTATGGTGTATCCTTTCACTACCTACAAGGAAGGGGAAACAATGCCAAAGCTGTCCCATAAATATACATTAGCTCCCACACCATCAGTATTTTAAAAGTAGAATAAGAAAAAAGAAAATAACTGCTCAGCAGTGCTGTCTAAAGTAAATGGGAGATTCAGACTTCTGTCTCCTTAAGCTTCTTACCTTTAATTTTGGTTTTCTTACATTGCCACTATTGTCTTATTAGCTATTCACATCATGGCAGTGGAGTGCCCCATGCTCTGGCCAGACTTTGGAGGTACCCAGCAGGAGCTCGGCAAACACTGAAGACATGAATACACAGAATTCCTGGTCATGCCAATACTTCACAAAATAAGGAGCAATCCTTATTGATCTAGCTGCTGATCAGTCCTTTCCTTCAAGGAGTTAAAAAAAAAAAAAAAACACACCCCACAGTTTTGCAAGTGCCTGATGCTTTTGTACAATAGTATCCGCAACATTGATTTGTCACCTGTGTGGGCTGAACATGATAAATTGCTTGCTTGCTAAAACTCAAGACTACTGACAAGGAATTTGGCCTCAGGACATTGTTTATTTTCTACAAAAGCTTCAGAAGGCCTTTGTATGCGCTTTGTCAATCAAACATGTGCCAGGAAATCACTGTGCTGAATACTAATGAAGACACTAATCCTTCTCAAAGAATGTGTGCAGCATCCCCCAGTTACATCTCCACTAGGAGTTGAACTTCAACTCCTAAACTGCAAACATAACTGTCATCTGGGCCTAACCCTTCCATTCTCAGGAAAATCCTCTTTTATGTCAATGGCAGTCACATCTGTGGAAAGATCAAGATGAGACCTTCAGGTAATAGTTAGCCATACCTATTATTTTTGTTGCAAGATCTGCTAGCCAATAGTAAAGGCGATGTAAGATTTTCACACCTGCTTGGATTATGGTCAGATACTATTGATCTGAACAGATATAAGCAGCACAAAAGCCTTGCCATAATCCCACCATGGGAAAGTAGTCTGATGCATCTGAAACAGATTATTATGAAGACCAATAACACAGCAGAACGATGCAATAATCAGGAGAAAATATTTGGAAGTTATTGGAACTTGGCCTCCAAAGTATCCTGCAAATAATCTCAAGATACCAGAGATCAGCGTACATGAGAACAAGGGAAGGAGAACCTGTACCTCTAAAGCCACTAATGCTGTAAATGTCTTCAAATGGAAAATAACTCCATTTTAGGAAAATGAAGGACTGTTGATTGAGCAGTAATAATGGTATTTTCTTTTTTATTTTAATAATTATCAAAAGTTTATTCTAAGATGCAACTGCTAAGCATCTCACATAATTAGAATATTTATAATATTTCTCTTAACCGTCTCTGACTATGCAATGTTAAGCAGAAGAAAAGCACCATTCACAACACAGTGGGGCCAGACTACTGATGGTTAAGCAGAAAAGATCAGTAGAAAGGTTGAAATCATGAAGAACATGAAATATTACAAGAAAAATATGTGTAATGGAAATCAGGGGTTGACCACAACATGCAGTTTTAAACAAGACTGGGGTAAGCCAGTTTATCCCCTGTTCTTTCAACATGCATAAGAAACATATGATACAAGTCAACAAATCTACAGCAGGAAATATCGATACAGACAAAATAAAAGAGCAGATCTCACCACTTTAATGCAGAAAAAGTAAGATATAGCCACACATACATACCCTTTCCAAAAAAAAAAAAAAAAGAAGAAGGGAAAACTGAAGCAGAACATTTTGGCCATGTTCTGTGTATATGCCTAGACAGAAAGCTGTGTTTAAGCTGTTGCTTTGTCTATAGACTTGGGCAACTGGAAAGTAGCTCATTCTGGTCAGGATGGTAGGGGAAAGATAAAAAAATTACATTGCTGACTTGATAGGGAGGCAAACACTCTACAGGCAGAACAAAATCTTTATGATGATCTGCAACTGAAGAAGATCCTGTTATATTAAAAGAAGTCAATGGACAGAGTGATGTGCCCAGCTGAGATAGCTCTTTAATACACTATAGTAGAGCCTGGTATTATGAATCTCATGCCTCAGGAACACTTACATTAATAGTGTGAAATGTCAAATAGCTATCTGCCAGGTGTGAACCATTAGGTCTCTGTGATTTGGTGCACTCTGATACATCCATTTGATGTAGGGTGCAAATGTAATCAACTTTGATTATGATGTGCTGCTGTGGGCACTTCGGAAAAGGCTGATTTATTTTTAGATGACTGCATCTCTTGCACCATTAGAGCTCTCTTGCTGAAAACCTCTTTGTGTAACTAGTATTGGAGGGCCATTGATACATAACTATCGTGCTATTTCAACATAGGAGGCCTAAAAGAGGCAGTATTGATGTGCTTTAATTTTTCTGAGGGCTCCACTTGAATAGTTTTTATAGTAGTACAAGGTGGATAATTTATTAATTTACATAATGCATCTGACCATTTAACATATCTTAAAAAAGGAAAATTAATGTAATATGTTATGGACCAAATGAATTCCTGCATAGATCCACTGATAAGAAAGTTTTACTAGCAATTTGCCTGGCTTTATTTTGAAAGGACCTTGCAGCGTTTTTAATAAAAACTTAATACTTGGTGGATTACAGAAGCAAATCTTACTGCCTAGTAACTAGCTCATTAAAAGTCTCACTAAAGGACTCCACAGCAAGTTGTGAACAGAAAACCGCTCAGGGGGTTACAGAGTGTGCTGAAATTACTCTCTGCCAGCTACTGTAGTCTCCCCATGCAGTAGGCTATGAGCTGGATCGCAGGAGAAAATGGCAAGTAGACAGTTTTTAAATCACTAGGAGACATCAACCTCCCTGCTTGGATATAAGCTGCCTGTGGCCATGAGCTCATGCCACACTCTCAGCTTTCAGGGCAGACCTGTACCTACAGAAAAAGGTGGTAGAGACCCATCCCTATCTGTTCTTTGAGCCTTCCCCTTCTGCCACGCAGGAGAGGAACAATAGGTACGAGCGCCATCATGTAAGGAGTTTAAAAATATTTGCAGTGCAAGTTGAAGGTCACTATAAAATATTTATAGATCTATAAGAATGAGTTCACCAAAACAATCTGAAGCTTACTTTCCATCTCACTGAATTCTTCCACAGCCAGTATTTCAAAGACATATTATTATATTAAAACTAGATAAAAGATCATGTGATTTATGATTCCTGAACCAATAAAGGAATTCATGCTTTTTGCCAAACCAAAGATAATCGTCAAGCATGCTCACCTTATCTGAAGGGCTTAAAAATTAACAAAGGATTTTTCATCACGAGAAACTTAAGATGATCCATCCTGCTCCTGCACAGAATGAAGCATTACTAGAACAGATTTCAGCAGCATTTTGTACTTGTGTAAAATATTCAACCCCTTCCGTTTACTCCTGCTCAGCACTGAGATGCATTTGGGAAACAACACTGCAAACACTTATCAGGTAGAAGAAAACAGTCCTTCTGAGACCTTTCACAGGATAAACTCAACCTTGTTGGGTAGAACATGCTGTTAGGAAACTTCAGTGTCACTGAAAGCCATCTCGAGCACAATATTAAAAAGAAAAAATCACATTAGTACTAAGCAGAACACTCCAGAAATTGTTTTTATCCCTTTGTTATTGTTTGTTTTCTTCTAGTGTTTATTTATGATGAAACTATGATGAAACAGCAAAATGAATGTCCATTCTCCAAGACCTTCCAAGAGAAGACACACCTGGAACAAAAGAGTGGTATGGTCGATCCTGAGAGTCAGAAGCTATTCAAGATTTTTTTTGTATATTCACTGACATAAATTTATCTGAATCTGGTTTCTTCCTCCTATGAGAAAGATGTTGTTGGAATCTGCTTCCTTTTAAGCAGGTACCTGTAGAGAGAGTGCTCTTCAATAACTCTTTTCCCATTTGTAAACTTTCTTGCTGTGGGAACATTTCTAGAAGAATGTGGTAACAACTATACAGCCCTGGAATAGTACATGACTGTAGGCACATACCTGCGTCCTTGGAGTTAGCAAAACAGGGTCTAAAGGATGGAGGTATTATTGAGGTTAGGCCAATTACGTTAGCTTTAGGCGCATGGACAGGCCAATGAACCAATGAATGTGTGTGTATGATAGGATTGCGATAACCAAATCCTACACAAGCTTGTTGGATTTGTGAATAAACGTCTTCACTTATAACTCTCATAGAGTTGTCTGAAGGCCATTATCTTTGCCGCGGCATCTTGCCTTTGCTACATCTAGCTCATCTCTCAGAGGATTTCCCCGAATTTCAGGGTTAAAAGTGATAAGAAGCTTTTTGAACAGGTTTCAGATGTTTAGTCTGCTTATAATTCTTAAACCTCATTTTTAAAACCAATTAAATAGCTACCCTCAGGTAATTATTCTTATTTTGGTTGAGTAATTAATTCCTTCTAGATCAAGTCTGTGGACAGACAGACATTCATTATAAATTGTCTGCTATTCTTTTTCAGGTCAGCTTAGATTTTGTTTAAAGTAACACCTTGCACTGTTTCAAACAGTGGAACTAGCTTAGCGTTACAAAAACTAAAACTATGTAAACCTTTAGTCTGTCCTTTTACAATTCAGTGATCTGTACACCACCAAGAAAGAAGGCTCATCTTCAGCCTGTGTAAGGGGAAACTGGTGCCCCAGTCAACTTCTGTCTGGCTGAAGAAGTAGCCTAATTGGACAACTGGCACTTCTTGAATAAAATAGCATCCCACTGACAGCATCATCCTACAGCTCCATGTTCAAAGCTCTTATTAATTTTAATAGTTTCAGAGTTCCGGAGGTTCCAAGTTTTCAACCTAATCCTATTCCTAATATATTACAGAGATACAACAAGACAGACAGACATTTTTTCCTGTAGAAGACATCACCATTCACTTTCACCTCATGAAGCCTTATGCTTTTCTTGGAAAGCTGTAACTACAAGAATCCTGGATTAACCTGTTTTGACAGCCAGCAAACAGCAGCTTCCTCAGACAAACAAAGCACATTTCCAGCCCAGCATTAACTATTGCTGCAGCTGGCTGCCTGGTACTCCGTTTCTATGCTAGTCCAATTCCATAGGGCTTGTGAAAAAGAGAAGTTCTATCAGAGATATAGATCCCTCATATTATTCAACAGTGAAAATGAAGCATTAGAGGCAACACAAATGGCTTGATGGTTGCCTAACACTGGCACTTTGGCTCACAGGCAAGGAACTCAAAAGGAAAGATTGCAGTAGGGGGGCAGAGAGGACAGGAAGGCTCCTTCACAGTTCCTCAGTGCAAAAAGAGGCATGAAAACAATACAGAGAGAAGAAGAAGGGGAGAGGGTAAATGCTACCATCGCTTTCTGTCCTTCTGAGGCTGTTAATTTTTCATTCTTGCACAATTCTAAACACTTTCTTACTTTAAGGTTTTATAACTTTGAAGAACAGAGATGCACCGAAAGAAAAAAAGAAAAAAAGAAGGCAAGTTCTCTTGAAGTTCAGCACGTCAAGATGTAAACCTCAAGGTATCAAGATGGTATTAAGTATATATTAAGTAGCACAACAGTTATCAGAGAATTGTACTAAGTTGTGAATAATTTTTGCTATGTAATTTGTGAAATATGAACTTGTAAATCAAATTAATCACGATTTCATGCTAAACGCTGCTCTGGTTCTTACAAGGAGCAGAGATTTCCAGTTCTGTAGCATTACAAGTTCGCAAGTGATACAGATATTGCAGATAAATCACATTCACAACAGGCAGTATTAATGTCCCGTGCTCATCTCAACTAAGATTAAGAACTCAAAGCAATTAACAAGGTTTTTCTCCATATTATTTACAAGCTAAATTTTTTAGACTAATTACTACATTCAAGCTTGAGACATCCTTGACCTAGGTTCTGTCCCATGTCCTGACAGAGATGGGCAGTCATTAGCAACCAGTGCAACCGCACTAAACAAGTTATTGCTCATCACTAAGGCCATAGCGTCTGGCAATGTGTCCCTGCATAAAATTCCATTATTAAGAAACAAAGTTTTCCTTAAAATCACCAACCATCCCCCAATTTAGGTTTTCAACTGCACCATGCTAAAAGTCAGTGACAGTAGTTTCTAAAATCAACTGATAAAGAATAATTAAAAAATACTGGTAGTGGTGCCCAGGTTTTGGCTGGGATAGGGTTAATTGTCCTCCTAGTAGCTGGTACAGTGCTTTGATTTTTTATTTAGCATGAGAATAATGTGATCACACACTGGTGTTTTGGTTGTTGCTAAGCCATGCTTATACTAAATCAAGGATTTGTCAGTGCCCATGCTTTGCCAGCAGAGAGGTGCACAAGAAGCTGGGAGGGAGCATAGCCAGGACAGCTGACCCAAAATGATATTCCATAACATATGTCACATTCAGTATATGGACTGGGGGGAGTTGGCCGGGGGGAAGCAATCGCTGCTCGGGATCTGGGGGGGCATAGGTCGGCAGGTGGTGAGCAGTTGCATCACTTGTTTTTCCTGTGGTTTTTTTCTTTTTTTTTTCTTTTTTTGTTTGCAGTTTTGTTACAATTTATTGTTATTGTTACTATTATCATTATTTTATTTCAATCATTAATCTGTTCTTGTCTCAACCCATGACCTTTCTTGCTTTTACCCTCCCAGTTCTACACACACACACTGGGGGGAGGGGAGGAGGAGAGGGTCAGTGAGCAGCTGTGTGGTGTTTGGTTAAACCACAACAGTGGTAATCTATCAGTATGCGTAATGCCTAAATCACATATATAAATTTTTCAAACAGAGGGAGGTACAATTTACTGTCAAGAAAGAGGTCAGAACCTGGATTTGAGAGAGCTTACATTACAAATCAGTTCCTGTGAAAGATGCCAATTAACATTCTGCCAAATACTGAGAAACTGTTAAAAGAAAACAATTGAAGTGCGATAAAACCTTTATGTTGTCTTGCACACTGTCAAAAATCCACGGTTTTCCATCTGCAATATTAAGGGCAACGTTAAAGGACCCACATTAAAAGAAAACAAGAACAAGCAGAAAAGACCCTGCTTTCTTTCAGCCTTTAGCAGGAAACAAAAGAATCTACCGTCAGTCTGGAAGCTCAACCCTTACTGACCCCTGGCATATATTGAAGCCACGGCACAGCAACGCAAAGTTCTCATTTCAAAAGACAAATGGTTCCACATACCCTCAGATATCAGAATGCTTATGCTTTGCAGGGCTGGAAAATAAAGAAAAAAATTTAATGTTCTTGAAATGGACTGTTGCTATTCACATTAACACCTGCATGCCTCAGCTGAAATCAGCTGGCTACATTTGCAAAAGCAGGACCAAGCCAAGAGGAAATTTTAAGGGAAAAAAAATTGTCTGCAATATAGGAAGTACATAGATGAGGTGGCACCTAACTCAGATGATAAGAGACAGAAGTGCTGCTTCCAGTTTCAGGCTGCACAAATCTTTGGAAGTGTGGCTATTCAGGGTAGAGAAGTGGGATGGGGTGAGAAAAAATTATATGGTTTTCATTAAAACCAATGCGAAAACAGATGATATTTGTGCAGTTGGTTTGCTTGGGAGAGAATTTTGAAGAGTTGAGTCACAAAACCAGGATTGAAAGTATCCCAGGAAGTGTGACCCAGTTCCAAAGTTCTAGAACTTCTCCAGAGGGAGATGCAGGATTGTGCCATACTCTTCAGCAGGTAGAGAATGAACCTGACCTCAGGCTTTTGGCCTCACTGATGAGTCCAGTGCTAAGTACAGTATCACCTTATTGAATAGGGAGTTTGAGGACACTGTTCTGGGTTTGGGTTTTTTTTCCCCACTGTAGGACACTTCCATCATTGAATGAAATATATTTAAAAAAATATTGGTAGAAAAAGCAAAAGGTGCACCAGAATAACTTCTTCAGTTGATGATTTAGCATCATGTGGGAAGTGAGATACTTGGACAGAACTATTTTTACAAAACAGAAAGCACAGCTAGTGAGATTTTCATTAACACATCTCAGAGTGTCCTGTAGCTTGCTAGCTAAATTTATTACTGTCAATTTTCCACATTTTTTATTACCATAGTAAATAAGCAATGCTTACTTTATATTAGATAAACTTCTTTTAAGGGGAAAAAAAAATAATTGTCAATTCAAGGAAGTGAAGTGAGCGATGCTAAGGCAGAACAATTAAAATACTCAATTTGGCTATTTTGGATTCCTTGTGCCCCAACAGAGGGGCACAAATGAAGAAGAAAAAGATAGATTGAGGCCAGATATGGGAACAAAGGATATCAACTGTAATATTTAGTATGCTACTGAAAACCCAACACATCCATAACTTCCCTATGTTAGATTGTGTTTTGCATGATATAACAGCACTATGAAGATTTAAAGACTGAAATACTAAGAATTCAGATGGTTTCTAGAATACCACTGAGGGGGAAGGCACAGCACAAAAATATCTGGGACGCTTGCTTAAGCATCAGCTTGCAATTTCTGTCGCCTGCTTTTTTCCTTATTTATTTATTCTTTTATTGGTTTTCTTTCCTTCTTCTCCCATGTTGCCCCCAGTAAATAGGGCTAAGGTTAATAAAATTAATGCATATAACATCTTTGTTAGGAAATGCTTCAAGAAAGCCGTGGTGGGAATGGAAGGAAAAAGGAGAAGTCCTCCCAGCCCCAGGCTCAAGAATACCTAGTTTCTAATGAAACAGCCAGATGTCACTTGAACAGAGGCACCGTGCAGTAATGCTGGTCCCACCCTCTTGTGCAGTCACTGGAACTGCACAGGGCATGTTATGAAATTTTAGCAAGGGGAGAGAGGAGCCAGGGCCCACAGAGCTTTTTGACAGGATTGATTCGGTCAGAATGAGATTCATCCTTCACTCACAAGAACGTTGTCACACGCCCCCAACTCTATACAGTATCAAAATCAAATCATCTCTGGAACTGATTACCCAAGTCTAATCTGGGGTCGTTCAGAATGATTTTGCCCTACACCAGGTAAATTCGTGCACGCACATGTACATTATACAGCCCCTTAACATGAGGTTCCATGAGTATCATTAGAACTACTTACCTACTTGGAACTGGGTTTAAATGCTCTGCTAGAGCAAGGTTAGATGACTGAGCATTTTATGAGATAATTCAGTGCACAAGCAACGTGCACAAGAGGACTTGTCTGAACATCACATCAACCAGTCTACATATCTGGTTCAGAGTTCATAAGCTCCTAACAGCAGAGTTATGCCCTCCTTTAGTCTACTTCTGTATTTTATAAAGCACCATTACCAGTTACAGTGCTATATAAATGATAAATGATGACACAAAACACTAACTGCCCATATTTATGCCAACATATTTAGTCAGGATGAACAAGAATGATAACTTTAAAAAAATATCACTGAATATATGCAATTATAATGAGCTATTCACAATCAAAAACTTGTCCTTATTAAAATCTGTCATCTAAACCCATATTTATTTTTCTCTCTTAGAAAAATATTTACAGTTCTTGACAGTTAATTCCCCATTCATAGATTATCAAGCTGTGTGACCACTCAAAAGCCTGTGGTTAAATATGAGCAATAGAACTCTGTATTTGACAATTCAAGTAAATGCACAAATATAAGGAAGATATAAAAACAAGCTGGTTACTTTTCCTTTTCTACCCTTCACAGTCCAGGATTCAGAAGATGCACAGAGCATGGTTTAAACACAAGACAGAAATCCAAGATGCTTTTTCCCATCATCTGCCAAGGACTTTCCATTCAACTTACAGCAAACTGCTTGATGAGAAAGCGGAAATAACACTATTCCCCTACGTGCTGACACCAGAGAAATACTAATAAATTATACACTGGGAATTCATTCTACCATTACTGCTTTCCATTTTTCCGTAATGCCACCACTACTGGTCTGGTAATGAAAAGTGAAAACAGGCAGAACCAAGGAAAAAGGGAAGCTGTGATAAAACACAGCAGCTGCAAAGGGGAACATGGTAGTCTAGCCAGTACAGGTGACATTATTAATTTACTAAAAGAACAGAATTTAGAATGGAAATAAGGAATCATCTATCATCCTTGCACCATTCATCACCCTTAAATGGTGAGTTGCTAATTTTGGTTAATTTTTGTAAGGCATCTGCCCAGGAGGGCTCAGCTCAATGACAACACCTGGTCTCCAGTGAGGTTCTCAGTTTTAATCAGTTTTGCCAGCTAGCTTAAATTGAGGTCTGCAGAGGTCAAGTGACTCAACCAAGAGCAGGCTGTAAAGTAGCAGCTCTGTGTGAACATGAAGCCAAGACCTCCCTGGTTAGCAATGTTCAGTCGACAGGCTTCACTTGCTTCAAGGCATTTTCTGCGTGGCACCAGGAGCTCATGTATTCCTCTCCCAGTTATTATGTAAAATCAAATCAGAGTACTATTTTGTATGCTTAACAGTATGCCAAGCTGTGGCTTAAGAATGTGTGATAATCCAAGTGATTGCTGAAAAGTGAGATCATCCCTGCTCCTGTACTCTTAGCTCATCATTCTCTGCAGTGGTAGGAATTAGGAATGTTCTAGGATTTTTCCAATATTCCTGACCTTCCAGGATTCAGACATTCACCTTCCTCAATTCCCACAAAAAGAGAAAAAAAAAGGCCAGAAGTAGAATTTCTAAGTTAAAACACACTGCTGTTTTAGACCTACTGTTAACAGCAATGTAGTTGTCCGTTATTTTTTTTTAATCCACTGTAATCATGATACAGCACACATGGTGGGATTCTTAGTTAGACCTTCTACTTCCTAGAAGTGCGCCAAAGCAGACCAAAAGGCTTTTAAAATCAGATATAACTTGGGTTTATTGAAATTAAAGCAGGTTATTTCATTCTTTAAGTACAAACTTGAAGAGACAACATCAAACCACACCAAAATTAGACATTAACAATTACTTGCCTGCCGACTGGGTCCTTGCAGATTCACCCCTGCTTTCAGGCTTGATTTGAGTTGACTTACTAACTTTGTAAGCAGCAAAATCTACCCTCTTAGACAGATTTCTCTGTCTCTTCTGATATGTAGCTATCTGTTTCTTACATGAACAGGGCACTTCCAACTCAGCAGCCTCTGACATTTGCCCCAAACTAACAAAAAACCCCCATCCCCAAACCAACCCTCCTCCAAAAAGGATTGACCTGCCCCACCTACCTTGAATTTAAATAGCACAGGTGCTAACTATCTGCCTGAGATTTTTCCTTCATGGACTCCTAAAGAGATACACAATGTTTGATCCTACTACTGCTTGGAAATATTTGCAATTCTAATTTACTTTTGTAAAATAATAAAAAATATACATGTGCAGATTGATTAGGGCGTTAATTCTTACTTCATTCTATTTGTGATAAGAATGGATTTATCTATGTTGTTATTCATTTTGTATCTATATGACTTTGTGGAGATGTACATTGTGTAGAAAACCTAACATTAACTTTATATGAACTTTAATTACAGCTTGAAGATAAACACTATTTATTTTAATTTTTCAAATATGCTTTAGCTACACTTCAGCATATTTAAAGCTCCACTATTAACAGAACTGATCTGAAGTACGTTAGAAGCAGGATTATATTTTATTAATACAATAAAAATGCATATTTAAAGTAGAATACATTATGAAGTGTAACTCAGTTGCATCTAAATAATACCCATAATACATCTGACTCTGTTCGGCTCTCCTGGGCAGAGTTCAAAATGTTCTGTCACTCTGGCGACATGACTGACTGACCATTTTTATATACTTTATCGCCTATGACAGTATACTTCTTAGAATTCAAAACTCAGAAACTAGTCTTTGACAGTGCTTCAACATCTACTGCTTAATATTCAGCACTGACACAAACAAACTCAGTGGCAGTTTAGAGGTACCTTGTGCTTAATGGCTTTTTTGGTTGCATTCAAAACTACTCTTTTTTTCTCTGTCCCCATGTTAAATAAGTACTCTGATTACAGTATTAAAAATGACAAATGTGCGATGGCATTGTATTCCACATCAAATTAAACCCCTACAAACTCTACCTGCTTTATTAAAAAAAAAAAAAAAAAAAAAAAAATTTTTTCAAAACCTTTGGAAAAAAAAACACAG
>NW_010271165.1:83023-89498 GCF_000690775.1 Eurypyga helias
AAAAAAATCTCAGCTCCTCTTCTTACCAAGCACAACTGAAATAAATAAATCTTTCCCTGATATTTCATTCATCTAACATACGAGTTCTTTTTGAAGACTTAGCTAGTTCCAAAACTAATTCATTTGTTTTATTTAATGCTTTTTACATGCTCAAAGACTGAGGAGACTTTGATAACTGAAAATAGGCTGATATGTGTATACATATTTAAAATATTTGAAAGGGTACATGGAAGATCAAGTACCATGGTATGATAAAAGACTTTAGTGTTTTCATTCAGGAGTCTTGAGCACCAGTTTGCTCAAAGCACCCCCTTCTGGTAGAAATCTGTAAATTGGGTGCAGATTAGGTAAAAAGTTAATTTGCAGCTTATTCATATATGCAGAATCTGATTGTAATGCTCTTCATCAGGCTCAGCTCCCACTAGATTCTGAAAACTATGGGGAAAATGCAATATCCTGTGCATATAGGATTACCGGGTGGATTTCACATATTTTTGATCTTTTGCTCACTGGTAGTATCTCGCATTAACATAAATCTTGTTTAAAGAAAAGCAATAAAAGATTATATTTCAGAAGAACTGTAACTATTCATACTTTTTAAAAAAGGCCTTTTTTCTAGGAATCCTAGCTCACAGAAAGAAGAAAATTATTTTGCTTGTATTTAGGACTCATTTGTAGTGAAATTTAGAATGTTGGCATCTTCCTAAAGGATTTCTTCTGTAAAAATAGAAGCATTTAGAATTTAGAATTTACCCTAAAGATGAAAATATTATGCAGTCTCTACACTAGTGACAAATATGATTAGGCTATAATGAGCATTCCTCTTACCAAATTCCTACTTCTTAAAAAGAATCTTTATGTTGATTCTGACCTTACAGCTTTTATAGTAATTTTAAATAATTGCCAAAACTCTTACATTTTTCTTATGGTAATGTATTTTTGTGTTTTTCAAAAAAAAGCTACTTTTACTGCAAGGGTTGTTTGCATTCTCTGTAATTTTTTCCAACTGCATGTGGTCTGTTGCAATCAAAATGCTGAAGAAAGATAAGGAAGAAGATCCTACTTCAGTTTCCGCTGAATTCTGTAAGGGTAGGAAAGAGTCTGACAAATACTTTTTTCTTGGGCCTTTTGGGCCATCAACAAGTGAGAAAAAAAGAGCCACCCAAACCACTGCTGTTACCTACAGTGCCAATCAGCAAAAAAAAGCAGAGAAATAGGGCTGGGTGACAGTGCCACCCTTCCTGACCCAGCCAGGCAGAGATCAGGAAATACAAAAGAGCTGTTTCTCGTGAGGAATTGTGCTTGATTATTTCAGAACTCTCAACCTTCTCTGAACTACTGCAGAATTTTCTCTCACCTTTTTCACCACAAACATCTTATGCAAGATATTTAGGTGGCAACTGATACACACACAACTTGCTTTTTATTAAGTGAAAACAAACCAATGCAAAGCCTGTCAGATTAATTGAATGGTGAGGAAGGTTAAGACATAGAGAAAAAAAAATCTTTTTATTGACTTTTTATCTGGAAGTGTTGGTGAGGCTGCTTTGGGAGGCACTATAACTTCAAATGCAACCTTTCTATCCAAATCACAGAATCACAGAATCACTAAGGTTGGAAAAGACCTATCAGATCATCCAGTCTGATGGATCCAGTCTGATCAACCCAACACTACCGTACCCACTAGACCATGTCCTCAAGCACCATGTCTACACGCTCCTTGAACACCTCCAGGGATGGTGACTCCAACACTTCCCTGGGCAGCCTGTTCCAGTGCCTGACCACTCTTTCAGTGAAGAAGGTTATGCTAATATCTAAACTAAACCTCCCCTGATGAACTTGAGGCCATTTCCTCTTGTCCTATCACCAGTTACCTGGAAGAACAGACCAGCACCCTCCTTCCTACATTCTCCTTTCAGGGAGCTGTAGAGAAGGATCAGGTCTCCTTTCAGCCTCCTCCAGGCTAAACACCCCCAGCTTCCTCAGCCACTCCTCATCGGACTTGTTCTCCAGATCCTTCCCCAGCTCTGTCACCCTTCTCTGGACATGATCCAGCACCTCTATCTCCTCCTTGTAGTAAGGGACCCAAAACTGAACACAGTACTCGAGGCATGGCCACACCAGTGCCCAGTTTTTTTTTTACTTCAAAATATTTGAATCCTCTGTCTGAATTTCTGCAAGAATACTTCTTCAAAGCTCCTTTTCCAAAATTGCTAGTGTCGGTCAGAGATGTTTCATCAAGATATTTTATGGAAATAAAACCTAGGATTTTTTTCATGGATAGTATCTTCAAAATATTCTAAGATGTGAATCCTTTGATTCCATTAATTTAAATTAAGAATTAAGATGATGTTAGCATCTTCTGGTCAAACACATTCCAAAAATCAACCTGAGATAGCCTATATGGATTTGCAATTCATAACTAGTGTATATTTGGAAATAAAATCATTAGAAAATGATTCAGAAACACAAACAAGCACTATTTTATTCCAAACAACTCTCTCTGCTTTTTTTGGTTTTAATATTTCAAAACCAAGCTCTATCCAAAGTTCCACTTTTAAATAGGATTACTAATATACAGCTTCTGGTTAAAGTTTAACATTATCAGAATAAACAATGTCATATTTTTACAGAGGAAATTCCCCTGCCAGCAATACTCATATCTACATGTCACGCACAGGCCTCTTACCAATTTATTATGTCAGTAAGCCAACTTTATGAGCAGCACAATCTGACAATACCAATGTATATTTTTGTATCTGTATTTTCTCGTTCTCTTTAATGAAGCACAAACCTATCATGCTGGTAGGGACATCATTTCCAATTCATTCCATGACATACGACTGTATGCAATTTTTCTGGAAAAATTAGCAGTTATGGTCCTTTTTATGCATAATGCTCAAGTCTGTTAAAACCACATGCAGAAATTAATTTTAAAAATTCAAAAAGTATCCATACTTTTGCCAGTATGGATATGGACATGCAAAAGTATCCAAAAAATAATTCTTTATGAATGAGGGTATTGAAATTATCCAGTCCATAAACCTGCAGGTGTTCATCTCCTGTAGGGATTTCAAAAAAGGGAGCACTGACAGAGCGCTGCAAAGAGATCAGTGAAGCCATGCACAGTAGAGCATCAGGGTTATGACAACACACACTTTCTAGAAGAGACCTGTCTCAGCAGTCCTGAATTTCAACACTTGCCTGGAAGTGCGTCTCCTGAACATGGACAACTGGGTATTACGGCACCAAAGGACCCGTGCAGGAAATGTGTGAAGGTTGAGGCAACCAAACTCCAGAGCAGAGAATAAAGTATGCACCTTTCATCTGCTCTGGACCTGGGAAAATTATTATGGACCTTAGGGGTTATTTCTGAGGCTGTGTGAAGGAAACATACACAGGACCCATTCTAGAGACATCTGTGGTTAGGGGGAGATTTTTCTTGATTTCAGAAAATTTTGGATGAGGTGCTTGGTTTTCCTATGCTGCAGATACATGCACCAACTACTGACAGGCTCATATGTGTCTCTGGCAGACACAGGAAAATGTCCAGTAGTGTTTATCACGAAATAAGTAGGAATGCTGTTGTAGAATAAATGCAGAATTTCTTACCTGTGAGAAACTGCTATTGAAAATGCACAGATACAATTTGTCGGCTTGTAATATGGAGCCCTATGTGCTTTAAAAGAAATATGTATACCCAATTAAGATTCAGACAACTTAAAAAAGACATTTTCTTCAGAAATATCTAAAATTCTAGCACTCTTCTGCTCCATTTGCTCCAAAAACCTCATCACCTTGAAGGTCTCCAAAGTGAATGCAATCAGGTAAATGCGGAAATCTCCACTGAAGGGCAAATAGTCTGCTTATGAGGAGACATTATGTACCAAGATATTTTAAAGTTGTTGGTTTTGGAGAGAAAATAATGTTTTCTACAGTATGCATTCAGTACATCACCAACAGAAGTTTCTGATGATGCCATTTGCCTTAGGCTTTCTTCTATATGTAAATGCAATCAAGCTGCATTGTATATGGCTAGATTATTGTTAATTAGCATTTGCTGAACATTTTTCTAATACATCATCTCAAGTGAACTTTAAAGATTCTGACATTAATTGACTTTTTTTTAACTCACTAAACTAAGGAATAACTTCATATGTAGTAAATACACTCAAATTAATAACTGGCAGTATCTACATATCTAAAGAAATTTAGGTAGGCTTTCATAAAGTAGCCTATCACAGTGTAACTGTTTAGCAAACAGAAATACTGGAACGAATTTACTGAAACAAACTTACTGCATCCAGCTCGGGGCGCCCCCAACACAAGGATATAGACCAGTTGGAGCAAGTCCGGAGGAGGCCATGGAGATGCTCAGAGGGCTGAGGCACTTCTGCTATGGGGACAGGCTGAGAGAGTTGGGCTTGTTCAGCCTGGAGAAGAGAAGGCTCCGGGGAGACCTTATAGCACCTTCCAGTGCCTGAAGGGGCTACAAGGAAGCTGGGGGGGACTTTTTACAAGGGTCTGTAGTGACAGGACAAGGGGGAACGGGTTTAAATTGAAAGTGGGGAGATTTAGAATGGATATCAGGAAGAAATTCTTCCCAGAGAGGGTGGTGAGGCAGTGGGACAGGTTGCCCAGAGAAGCTGTGGATGCCCCATCCCTGGATGTCTTCAAGGCCAGGCTGGATGAGGCTTGGAGCAACCTGGGCTAGTGGAAGGTGTCCCTGCCCATGGCAGGGGGGCTGGAACTGGATGATCTTTAAGGTCCCTTCCAACCCAAACCATTCCATGATTCTATGATTTTATGGAATGTTACCACTGAATAGAGCTTTCATACTTTCAGACAGTAAAAAAACATCTAACAGGTCTGTATTTCAGCAGTCTGGTCTTTTACTCAGTGTCAGCAAGCATTTTCAGGAGAGACTTCTGCATTCAAGCACAATGCTTTCACTTTCATATATGAAAAGTAATTTTTCCCTTTGAAACATGCCCTAGCATCTATTGTTACAGTCTGAAAGAGCTTGCTGTAACATGGTACACACTGGGGACCGACACTGGTACAGAAATCAATGTGACTGCTTTCTCTTCCTTGCCATCTCCGCAGCTTGTACAAATCGGGTCACATCTGTGACAGTTTCCTCCACAAACTTTTCCTTAAAATGTATTAAGAGCTCAGTGGGTGTGCAGGGGTAGAGATGAGCTCAGCTCCTATTTAGGTCTCCTTCTTCACCGGGCAGGCCTGCCTGTCTCAACGGGACAGGAACATGCACGCACCGCCACAGTCCTGAAAAGCCAGCGAGAGGGGAAGCAGATGCAGAGCAAAGCAAGGTACCGATTCCTTCCTGCAACCGCGATTCTGATCCAAGGGAAGTGCTAGACCACCGCCAGCAACACTGAGCTTGCTAGCCCTAGAACAATTTATGTTATACTTCTCTTGAGATGTCAAGATTCCATTTTCCTAATGTTGTTACAGCTAAGAAGCTTGGAGCTGCCCTTGAACTTTGCTATGAGAAATGCAATGCAGAGGTAAACCAAAAGAAACCAAGGCTTGCTCGTGCAGGAGGGACATTTTTCTTCCCCTTAATTTTTACAGCATAGGAAATCAGGTGACTCCGGTTACTGAATACGTGGCACAGCAAGACGTGCATCAGATACACAGTGGTGGTGATGATGAGGATGACGATAATAATCCATGTCTCAGCTTAGATTGCCGATCAATAAAGCTTGGATGTATGCATATCTTGAAGCATCTGTATGCTCCCGCTGAAGTAATACACCAGACTAACTCTCATGAGCTGGGGTCACAAACTGCTCATAAATTTAGGACAGGAATTTTTTGCTGAAACATAGAACTTCAAGTGAGCATTACAAATTATTCACACAAAGGGAATTTCAAATGCAGATTTATAAATCTCTGCATAGGAAAGCTGCTGAGAAATGAATAAATCTTTAAATAAGGGAACAGAAAGAAATATAAATTCTCCAATTTCAAATATTAAGTAATTATGAAAAGCTCCTTATGAATAGCTACCAGTGGAAAAGTGTTTCTAATAGTGTTCAGCAAATGCTTTTCCTTCAATAATTTAGACTTCATAGTGCTCTCCACATTCCTTCCAGACACCAGAGTGATGAAGAGACAAAATATGTTGAATAAGTTATTAGAATTCAATTAGGTTATTAGGCATAGTAGTTAGCAACTTGTTTAGCAGTTAAAAACAAACTGTTGCTGTGTTTTCCATTTTTCTTTTTTTTCTTAATATTTAATACTTTTTTTTTCCCAGCTGTCCATCCCAGCTATACTAATTTCATAACCACAAAAACTTTAATAAATGTTTTTTCTCCTAGAAGGTTTGGTTTGCCAAGAAATCATTGTATTCCTTGGCTGTCTTAGGTAACATTGTCATGCTTTAGTAATCATCACATCTTCACCTTCTTCTTCTTCCCCCCCCCCCCCCCCTTTTTTTTTTTCTCTG
>NW_010271165.1:89524-106554 GCF_000690775.1 Eurypyga helias
TTTTACCAAAAAAAGGGGGGGGGGGAAATTTGTGTTATTTCTAGAAATTACCTAGATTCCTTATTACATTTCCATATTCTTTCCTCAAACCAATTGTTTTTCCACAGAAATACATTTCATATATTCTGTTTTAAAACCAGGACAAGATGTCCAAATCTACTTCTCTAATTTTGGAGGCGCTGTGCTTTATCTGCCAGTAGTGGAGCGGGTACGTCTGTCCTAAGCGGGGGCTGCGCAGAACCGCTTGCCCTGGTTTCCCTGGATGAAAGTTAGATGAAGTTCTGGTGCATTATGTCACACACAGGAATCTCAGTATCTCTTTTGCCATAAAGTCCTGGATCTACAGTGGTGTTCAGCTCCCCATGCAAATGAAAGATAATGCCAGCCATAATCCCTCACAGCCTCTCATATGATCCAAGGTAGTCTGCCTATGGAAGGAGGAACTGCCCTAAGGGCCGCTTAAGGAGAAGTCATATCCCTTCTTCCCTAAACCAGGGAATATGAATTGGAAATAGTTGAGAATTTTACAACTAAACAGGTTTTCATTGGAAAATTATTTGTTGAAGTCAAAACTATATTCAGGAATGAATTGAAAGGACATACATACGAGGAGTATACTGTTTCTTAGGAAGTCTGTAAGAAGAGGTCTCCAGACCAGGAGGAAATTTTGGGTGAAAGGTATTTGCTAGGCCCTAGCTATTAGGTAAGAGATGAGGCATTCGACTCAGATCTGCAGGGGTGTTGACTCTTCTGCAGACTCATAGCTGTCCTACTCACCTCATTATGGAGTCATATGTTCTAGCTCCCATTCTGGGTTTGTGACGTTATCATCTGTTATACAAATATTACTGGTGCTATGAAGAGAGCTTCACGCCATAGATGGGTGACTGACACATCTGCCTGAGAAGAGATCGAAAGATTTATTACCCCAGGTGAGTATTGTAAACACTAAATTATTGGTTATTCCTTCCTAAAAATCTCACATTTTTCAAAATTTGTTTTGCCCTCAAAAAATTTGGAAGCCATCAATACTTCATATAACACAATGTTTGATTTCTAATAAGGCCTGATGGAAATCATTGCCTTATGGCTCAGATCATGTAGGTTGGAGGCTGTTTAGTGAAGAGCAAAATGCACCTTGATGAAGGGTCTTCAAATACCCACAGCTTTTATTTCTAATTTTTTGTCTGGCAGAACTGACTACTAAGTTGCACTGCTGTTCCGCTGAAATCATATTAGACCTCATAGTGTGCAAAATGACCTCCCAAGAGTCCCCATTTTCCACTTTGTTGCTTCCTGCCTCCCACCTGTCCCTGCTACTATCACTACTCTGTCTCAACAGGTCTCTTCTCTTGTGATGGGAAACTTGCAGTCAGTCTTCTCCACACTGGACCTTGCCTCACCTCTCCAGTTAAAAAAGTTACTCTGCTACCCATCTGAGTTGGATCAAAAGTGCAAACCAGAAGCACTTCAAGAACTGAAGTTTTTAATGGATTTTTTTACACATTACCCCTAGAACATTCTGTGAAAAAAAATGATCTTCTCTCACTTTTCCAATTGCCTTCCTTTGACTATTTGCAGAACACTTTGTAACCTTTCCAAGTGCACACAGAGTGATCTTTTCTAGTCAGCTAATGATGTGCTTCTTTCTGGTGATGGTGGCAGTGGGATAAAAGAGGACAAGTTCAACTTAAAAGCTGAAAGTACAAGTGCCGTTTATTAAATGTATATTTAACTCTTTTGTCTCAGTTCTGTTTTCAGAATTCCTTTTTTCCATCAAAGACCCTACCTCAGTAAGCCAAAGCGTATAAGACCTTCAGCAAAAGTTTCTAAATGTTAGCGACTTCCTCGTAGTAGGTAATCAGAATCAGTAGGAAATCAGAATTTCATTTCATAGCCATGAAGGGACAACTAAAAATTGAGGAGAAATTTTAAGAAAGCATTAAAACATGTATTAATTATTCAAATAATAATGACTGCAGAAGGAGTATTCTCCACAAGCTCTCTTCCTCTCTAAATTCAGGGCAATTTCTGAACCTAAGTGGAAACTGAGCTCTTGTACATTCCTCCATTGTTTTAGCTCTTGCTTTTGTAATCATTGCTGCATTATTTTTGGTGAAAATTTAATATCTTCTTTTCCATAGCATCTCCAGCTATGAAATACATGCTTTGCATGTCTTTTCCAGTCATTCTCTGTCTATAGCACATTCTCTTCTAGTTTTTGCTAAGAATAAAGAGAAAATTTCTAAACAAAAAGATCATATAATCACAGAATGGTTTGGGTTGAAAGGGACCTTGAAGCCCACCTAGTTCCAATCCCCTTGCGGTGGGCAGGGACAACTTCCACTAGACCAGGTTGCTCCAGGCCTCATCCAGCCTGGCCTTGAACACTTCCAGGGATGAAGATGTCTTCACAGATAGCTAAGCTTTGCAGCAGATTTCCTGAATATACACCTGAACCTCTTTTATTGAAGGTTAGGAAAAAGGTTTTAAAAATTTATCAGGAATGATGTAGTCCTGGTGCAGGTGAACAGAACAGCTGTCTGCCTGAGGACTGTACCAGTCAGTCCTAATTTTTAGACTATTTTCTTTCAGCAAGATCTGAATCCATATATGCATTATTCATTTATTATGCATCCCTTACCCCCTGTATGTCCAAACAGCTGAAATAACTGACTTCAAGGACTCATATCTTTGTTCCACCTCTCTGCTTTTGCCAAATCTATTAGACATCAATATTTTTCCCTACATCAACACTACATCATTGGCTTTTATTGCTTGTTTGTTTGTTTAATTTGTCCTCTCTATGTAAAAGTAACCATTATCACCATTTAAAAAGAGCAGACCTACTTTGTGAATTCTTTTTATACCCTGTTTTCTGACTCCTGGGCTCCCATCCCTCACTTTTTTAGTCACACTTTGACTGTGTTTCTTCTTTCTTTGTATCTGTCCATGTAGCTAGAAATCACCTTTTATTCCTTCCTCCGTTTAAGTAATTGCAGTTTCCTTGAGTATTCCACAACACAGCTGAGCACATATTTAGTTTTCAATAGATACTTATATGTCCTTGAGTTCAGTCAATATAAGCAAACACTCAACCTTAATTAAATAGAAATGATCTTGAACAATAGTTTAAAGATTGAGCATGTGTATAAGCATTATGAAAAATTTCAACCATAGGATTTAACTTTTATTTTTCTATAAAGATTTGGAGAAAAGATGATGCACTAAGCCTGAAACACAATGATACAATATTTTGTAGGGTGCTGTTCACACATCTACCCATAGTTTTCTAACACCATTATTCAGAGGCATCCATCTTGGACTCATGAGACCTGGTGGAGACCTGCTCTTCTGTAGCAGGAGCTGGATGCCTTCATGCATCTAAAATGGCAGTAGATACTCTTTTTTAGGCAGTTTCACCCACAGCAACTTTAGTTGTACCTGTTTTCATAGTGTACGTTGACGTTCCTAAGCATGTCCTGATAAATAAAGCCAAGAAGTAGAGACCTGCCTCTAGTTTCAACACCAGCAAAAGTCAGGTAGGTCTCACTTGTAGTACTGATTTAGGCCAATATCTAGGCCAGAAGCACTGTATTCCATATTCATTTATTAAATCAAAATGTATCCTTTATTTGTCTTCTGATAGAAATAAACATGCCCAAGTGATACAAAGTTACTATAACCTTGTCTGAATCCAACAGCAGATGCCATTATAGAACTACACAACTAATACCAAAAAGCAAGCACATCTCTTCCCCAAAACAATATTAATTGGTTCATTTTGCCCAGTAGTATTTTTTTCCCTGTCTCTTACACAGGAGTGTATTCCAGATGGCCCACAGTTTTCTGCGCTGTAGGTGACTGAACAGAAATTATATGGGTCTATCAGAAGATCTCAAGCCATATTCCTAATGAAAATATCTCAACTAGGACAATACCTCAATCTATCTTGAACACTTTTTCGATTGAAGTGAAAGTAAGGTTCTCTTTACTTTTCTGGGCTGAAGGTTTCTCTTTCTTTACCACATGATATAATCTAATTGCTACCAGACAACCACTATAGGTAAAGAGGTTGCATGAACAAGCCAATTACAGAGTAAGAGTTATTTTTCCTGATTTTTTTTTAATCAATTCTGATCTTAATCCATACAGTGGATTATAAAGATTCTTCTGGAACAGATCATGGATTTGATATAGTGAATAAAGAATTGAGAATTACTTTGGAATAACTATTTTCAGTACTACCCTAAGAGCAGCCAAACCTTTGCATTTTTACTTTTCTAAAATATTTTATAAAAGTATTCACATTCCTGGTAAAAAATCCTCTTGGGCATAAGTTTTCTTGTTCAGAAAATTTGAATGGGAAAAAAAAAAATTGCAGTCACAGAAATGTGAAATCTTTACCTGACTTAACTAAAACATATGACTTATAATGTATTTATGGTTAAACAATAGTATAAAAGAATACATGTCTTTAACTTGGGATAATACAAATTTTTTCTACTATTTCACTGTTAAACAATCTTCTATTGCTTTCCTCTATTTTAGAGTCAATTTACTAGAACCTTAGAAAACAGTTAGTCTGCCTTTTAGACAGCATTAAAACAGCAATAAACTTAGTGAGGTTACATATGCCTAAATTGTATCCAGTTATGGAAATGAATGTTAAAAAATTTGGTCATATACATGCACAGATTTCAGCGCATTCTTCTTGCAAATTTGAAATTCTAATTTTATAGGACACTATGCTTTTAAGCACACATTTTCTTAAATTCCTACCCTCAGTTATATCTTTTCTGCATAAAAAAATTCATTTCACTGGTGTCAGAAATGTAATTGTGTCTCTTACAGACAAAGGGATCTACTCTCTGCTCCCCGCACTGATATAGCTCTCATCCATATGAATGAAAATTATGCACATGTGGGGCGAGAAAAATTGAACTTTCTTCTGCCATGACATGGCAATGCACATGCCAGGATGTGGTATGTATATATTCCTCCTCCTGTCCCTCTCACAGGCTAAAGGGAACTTCCACACATTCTTCTTTCACCTGCAGACATCCAGTGGCTTTCACTCTTATACTGTGGGCAGGGTTTGGGTTATAGGTTTTTTTTATTATTTGTTATGCCCTTAATATAGAATGAAAGTTAATAAGCCAATGCTGAGATGGTTTGCAAACATCCACTACTGGGATAGAAACTAAGATTATCTTTGCTGAAATGTGCAAGTTGAACCATTTCCATTCCATTTAGATTTCAGGAAAAGGAAGCAAAGCTTATCTTTTTGTCCAAAAGAGAAAACAGTTGAAAAGCTGAAAGTATCTTCATATTAATCTGAGTGCAGGATTAATTTTGGGAGAAACTGTGGAAATGTAAAAGGGACAAGAAATGTTGAAAACAAACATATACATCCTTGTTGTCTAGCTTACTGCTCAGGAAAGCATGGCACTTTGACAGAATTGTAAAGAAACAGAATGTCATAAAAGCAACATAATTTGTCATCAATTTCTCTACTGGAAAAACCACCAACCCAACAACAGTACTAGCAGGGAGTAATAGGTAACAGAAATTACAGTCATACACAAGGTATCTTGATTTCACCTACGCAGTTTAACTATAGTTTGGATCTAAAACAAGAATATGAATGATAGTTTGCGGATTATCTCTGAATGGAGATGCTGCTGCCAAGCAGCTCCAAAACAAAACTAAAGAAACGCAGTGTAAAGCAGAAAATGATAGACTGCAAAAATCACAGCTCACCATAATCTGTAGGGATCTTAGTTGTGGGGAACGAAATTGTAGCACATAAACCAGTTTTTTCCTGTCTTTTTTACTCTGTAAATTGAAATACATCTGACAAAAAGCCTAGAATCTCACTTTTTGTAAATACTATTTATATAAGATTTAATATGGAATGCATTTTCTGACTCTTGACACCATCAAAAGTTCAAACATAAAGGTAGGCAAGTAAGGAGTTATAGGAAAAAATGAGCAACAAAAAGCACTCTTACTTCTCATAACAGAACAAATAGCAAGTTATTGTTGACTTAATGATTAATCAAATCAACTATTCAGCACAGCTATTTTTCAGAACACTAACACACTCATTTTAAAAGAAAATGAGCTAAATTGCCATTGTTCTTGCTTCTCTTTTTAATGTAAATTTCAATGATTTCAAGTGAACAACACTTTTTCCTCTCAATAACAAGTTGTTTCTCTGAAATCATGAAACTCTGATCATAAAACACTAGTCAAAGTTATCAGAAAACTCCCTATACAATACTTTACCTCCTGTGACCAAGGCAGGAGAAAGTATTGCTAGCCTAGCACTTGTATTCTCAAACTGAACTCACCTTTAGTGAAAATGAGAGGAAGTGGGCAAAAGATGGCTTTGGTAGATAACAGCCAATTTTCCTTAGAGTGGCTGTTTTGGTATTGGATGCCCAACTTGAAATATTCTATGGGCAGCCCAAAAGTAAAAGGCAGTACCTTCTTTATGCCACTCTCTTTTAAGATATCTTAGGCTAGACACCAACACATTTGGCCCCCAAATTTAACAGACAAATTCTTCACTTCTTTCTGGGATAAAGTCATGGTTCAATTTATTATCAAAAAGGTAAATGGTTGAGTACTTAAGGTCTGAGTTTCGAGAACTTCCAATATTCATACTACCTCAGTTAAGGCAAGTTCAGATGCCTGCATGCTATACTAAAGGTTACAATGTCAGCTCAGATTTATTTTCGAGTCCAAACCTTCTCCCTCCTTCCCCTGCAATGAGTAGGGACACCTTCATGGTATAAAAGGTAACTTAAGAAATGTCTTAACTGCAGCATGACATGCTAATTCTGAAATGGTAAATATGGCCAGCTAGTTAGTTTTGAATGAAAAACGTACAGCTCCTCCTCCTAGGACAAGACCTCACGTTCAGTTATGGGTATAATGAGTATAATAAAGAACTTCAAATAAGGATGGCTCAGCCTTTCAGTCCTACAGTACACAGATTTCCCTCTTGAATTTTCCAGGGGAAAAGATGGATCATTTGAACCAAAATATTTTCTCCTACTCCTTTTCCATAAGATTTTCGTTATCTGTTCCCCCTTCCCACATGAGAACCAAACTCTCTTCAAGATTTCCCTCTAAAATTTATTTACATCCATAATATACACTTAAAATAAACAATATGTACTTAAACATTTCAAAATGCAATATCTAAAATGATCACAGAAACAAAGAAATCCAGGTATTCTGCAGAGCAAACAAAATGAGAATATAAATTACATAATGTTCAATACAGAATGGTATTGAAACGTAACTGAGTTGGGCAAGTGACATACTGAAAATAAAAATTATCCCTGAACGCTTTAAACTGTTTTTGTCTTTTAATTCTCTGAGATTTCATAGCCTCCAACCACTTGTTTTGGAAGTTAAGACCCAAACACCTTCATTTAGTAAGTACAAAATTACGTGTCTGCAATTTTAGATGGGATTCTCTGTAGTGTAGTCAACCCTTGATTTCTTTATACCTTTTAAATTGCACATTTCACTTACTAAATTCCTTTTTGATTACAACTGTTTTTGATTACAACTAGCCCAAAAAGTAATGTGGTTCTTCACTTCCAAAGTCACATGTATCCCTCAGTATTTGTTTAATGAGGAAAGAGAATACACCTCAGCCATCACTTTTCTTCATAAGCACATCTTTTCTTTTGCCTTACCAGGGAACCTCACTTGAAGAACAAACAAACAAACCACTAAGAAATGGCGTGGCAGAAGGCTTCACCATCTCATAGTCACACAGAGAGCTGCCAGCCGAGGTCACTGCCTCCCTGTAACTGACTTTGAATGACTTGTGACAAGACACTAATATCTCTAATTGCATCAAATAAGATTGTGTGTCAGTTTCACTAGATCAGCACTTTCAGTGATGAGGTGATGTACCTCTCAGGTGGGTTTAGCGTTAATTTGCAATGGGATGCTGTGTGAAGTACTGTTTGGGGTGTATATGGTGGGAGGGCGTGACTCTTCAGGGACTGATTCAGCCGGGATCACAGCCCGGGCAGTTCGTAGCAGCTGATTCCACCAGACTTGTCATGGCAGTGGTGTGGAGGAACAAACTCCCCCATGAATCACCCAGCCCTACAAAAGGCTGGCCTCCTGCTGCACACTAGATCAACATCTTGAATTATTTACTTACAATATGAAAATGAGTGAGTATATATCAGAGTGCACATGAAAAGATTAACTCTAGAAAACAAAAATTAACTTTCACTTCAACAACTCTAAGTCCAAATCGTATTTCTTTTAATTGCTCATTTCAGGGTTTTACTAGAGATTCACGTCATACTAGTAAGACACTGATGTTTGGTATTATTAGAAACTCTCTATGGATTTGAAATATAATTTGTACCTGGAGAAGTAAAAATTATTTCAGCTAGCTAGTTGTAGGATTGGAATTAGTTTGACATTAATCAGACTAGTATTATTCATTAGTTACAGATTCCTAGGCTGCAACTGATTTCACATTTTTTTCCTGTGGTGAAGTCTTCAAAGACATTTCGTAAAAAGTGCAATAAATTATTTGGTGAAGAAAAACCAGACTTTTCTGACAGAGAATTAATCAGCACACAGCAAGTTACTGACTGGGTGAGAGGATTATCTTTAACCACATAGCAAAAAAGTGATTAAAACTGGAACAGTTTTTCATCAGAAAATGCTGGTTTGATGAAAAGCAGAATATTCTGCGTATTTGCATCATCAAAAATCTAATAAAAAAAGGCAGAAAATTTCCTCTCAACTTTAATCAGATGACTTTTTAATTGTCATTTTATCAGTGTTATTAATCACAGTGGAAAAATAAGATTTTAGAAATGTTACTGAGAATATTTAAGAGTACTGATACATCAACAATGTAGAGAAGAAGGACTTAGAAAGAGAAGAAAACCTGTACATAACTATTCCACTGTTTCTCCTTAATGTTAAATGTTGTTTTGACATGTTAGCAGAGAGTGCCCTATTCTGACATTGATTATAACATAATAATAGTTAAAAACATGAAAATATCCACCGTAATCTTTCAAAACAAATGTCAGAAATTCTGTTTTACAGTAAAATTTTACTGTTAATTTGCTGCTGTCTCCAGAATCAGATCACCCCTCTTACATAGCGTGTCAATGTCATACAAGATTTCAGCCTACCATGATATCCTGGTCCTTTTGCTTCAATATAAGAACATGTTCTGCTGCTTCAGATTACGCCAATGTTGGCATTAGTGTAACCAGGCCACAAAATGCGCATCTCATACTTTATCCACCAATGTCCAAAAGCCACTGTGTACCAAAAACCCGCAGCAAAACCTATTAAAGTTTCCTACCCTCAGAATAATACCTGTTTCTCAGCATGTCCTGTCTGCAACCTCAAATATATTCTAATTATTGCTGTTCCAAGAGGCCTGGGATAAAGCTGTAGAAATAATGACATAAAAAAATTCTATCACAACATATGGAAAGCTCAAGCTGATGAAAGTTACTTAGTTCTTACAAGTTTTGTAATTGATTTCTTGATGTTCAGGTTTTTTTCAGATAAGTTCCTCCAACTTCAGACAGACACGTATTAGAAGCTGAAATCCAAATGGCAGGGATCTCCATGGTTTGCAAATTGGACTGGAAACTTTATGGAAACAGATTTCTATTCTATGCATTTTAAGCTGCTGGGGAGTAGTCAGTATTAAAGATGCAAAATGCAAAACAAACAAACAGCCTTATTTTTCTAAGTAAAAAATATGTGAATGGGGTTTGTATTTTTTGCATTAATATCTGAGAGAGACGGATGATGGATTGTTGGCTTATCAAACTGAGCTGACTCAGTCTTTATGCTATTTGTTATTTCTGAGTTGCAGGGACATATTTCTTTCCCTCTGTACTACTCTGACTTCCCAGAACATTAACACGCTTGAAGAAATATCTAGGACAATGAAAATAAGCAGCTGCATTCCGTGGTAGTGTTGCATTCATTTGTTGTTGTTGTTGCTTTAAGAGAGATTTGCCTCAAGTGCCCATATTACTGACTAGCATATTGAGTTACTGATTTATGGTTAACTTTCAATAGGGTACATTTTACAATAATCCGTTAATTATATTATGCCATCAGTCTTCATGTGTCACAAAAAAATGTGAAACTGCCACGCAGGACTCTGATTGGGCAATCACAAAGCGTAACTTGAAAGCAGTTTTTAAAAACAAACACACAAACAAACAAACAATCTAGAAAGAGTCACGATAAACTGTTAGGAGAATATTAACTTCTATAGTGCCCTTCCGAGCACAAAAAAAGCACTTTTCCCCTCCACATCAACAGACAGTTAACTGGCATGTTAACAAGATCCATCAAGACCTAATAAGGCAACTTCATTAACATGATTATCACCTTATTAATAATTCACAGGTTGGTAGAAGTAGAGTACTTATGGGATTATAATGCATCATTTTAAACATGAAGAGAATGTTGTTGTAATACTCATTAAGGTGATCTCTGCTGAAGTAAAATTTGTAGCACATATATTTGTATTTTCTTAATACAGTTAAATAGCCTACATCCTCTAATGCAGAAACAGTGCTTAATATAATGTGTTGCTATTATGCAAGAATCTGTGATTAGGCTTTCAGGGCATTTGGAATTGGATCCGGAAAAGGTCTTATGTACCTCACTTGAGCAAAATGAAGATCTTTACAAGAAGATTATTCAATTACAAAAAAAAAACACAACAAAAGAAAAAAACACCAAAACCCAAACAAACAAACAAAACCCCTAAAATAAAACCAGCTCTCTGTATTTCATATTAAAGTGTGATCTGATAAAATGTACCACCAAGTTCAGAAAAAGGATTGAAACTAAGGACCTCTGCCCTGAAGGATCACTTCAACACACGAGCACACAAGTCAGATTTCTTGGTGTTTTATCACCACTGAATCTTACTCTGTTATTCACAGGGCATGGCCTCAAGACAGCAGAGATTGCAAACATTTCACTAAGCTAGGAGGCTGTGGTGAAAACCACCAAGTATGGGTCTGAACCCCTTTTAACTTGGTGGGAAAAGAAAGCCACATCTGGTTTAATTTAAATTAATCTCATTATATTTTAAATACATGTTTTACCTTTGCGTTACATATGGAGGTGGTGAGCTGTATTATCACAGACTGAAATTTATGGTTTTATTTATCTGTCATAGTGATATTTTGATGCAAAATCTGTTGAGGTTTCTGGTAAAAATCTCACAGGCTCCACCAGGCTTTGTATCAGGCCCATTCACTGTCATCTGGGAGATTGGTGTGAGAAATGACTAAGAGATGATGTCATTTGGAGATCTTCTAGAAAGCTCAAAATGAGATTTATCTCATTAAGAGATAGAAAACTCTTGCTATTCTTTGCTACAGAAAGTGAAAATGAAGTTAAATCTTAGTGGATTCTTTCCGACTGGTAACTTCTATGACCAATTGTGAGCAACAGCTATGAGCAGTTATAGGCAACAACGTTACAACCTCTCTTAAATAAAACCAAACCCTTTGAATGGGTTGTCAGTCTGGGAACCATGACTGGGCCTGTCTGGCTTCAAGGTCTGCCCGTGGAACAGATTATTAACTTCTTATGCCCTGATGTCATTTCCAAATCAAGTTCATTGCAGAAATATGGTGGTAACAAATTCACCATCTGATGACTATGTGGGACTATGTCTGTCCTGCCCTTACACGTGAACCAGTACCTTTCCTCAGTTTAAGAAGAATTCTCCATGGAGAAAAAGAGTCAAATCCAAAACTGTGTGCATTTTTTAACCAGTTCGCAGAGTAAAGTGAATGGGTCTGAAGACAGAAAGGACATCCAGGAGACTAACTGGTCATGCCAGAAAACAGGGAGGCCAAAAACAGCTTCAAGGAAAGCATGGGTAAACATCACTGCTTGTTGGCAAGGCTCCAGCCTTTTAAACTGATCCTTACTGACTGATATTTGTGTCACGTGTCAGTGTGTAAGATACAGGCCTGCCATGCATGTCCCGGGCGCTTAGTGCACTAAATAAATCCTAATCTCATGGTTATAAAATCAATCAGAAATAAAAATTGTTTTTAACTTTTTCAATTTCATCTGTTTTGAAACAAATTTGTACGAAACAGTTATACATGAACACAGGACATCACCTTTGGTGACCCAAAACCTTGGGTTTTCTGAATGGCAAAAATCCCTTTGGTTTTAAACCTGGATGTGACTAACAAAGCTATGAAAAACCATAACGCAGTTTTGGCAGTGAAGGACAAGGAAGGGAAGACCAATTTTCAACATGAATTAGTATTGCAATGAGATGCCAAAAATAAAAAAAATGCTGTGTCTTAACGTGAAATATTTACACCTTCCCCAAAGAAGCAGTTTACTTGTGCAATGAGTCTATGTTTAAGTGATGCACGTTGTTTTATCTACAGTCTCCTTCAAAGGATGGTGTGGTCACTGCTATGATGATGAAAACTTGACACTTCTCAATACACATAGATAACGCTAGTTAGATAAAGCTAGTAAGACACAAATAAAGCACTTTAAACTTAAATGTTGAATGAGAATTAACCAGAAAAAAAGTATATCCAAAAGAAGTTGCTTGTTTGCCTTGATCAGAAATATTAAGCCTATATTAATAACATCAACTCTAGATGATTAATGAAGATGACTCAATCTGTAGAATAGCTAGCTCAGATTTCTGATATAGTCAGTGGAAGAAAAGCAAGTAACTCAGGTGACCAATTTACCCTTCATGTGGGAAGATGCACTGGAAGAATTTCCATATTTATTATGATGAGTCTACCATCCCACCATACCTATAACCTGAACATCTGAGTTAGTGAATTAATAATTTGGTTAAATTAATTAACATTGGTAGACAAAGTAGCAGAGAACATGGAGAGAGAATTGTTTTGCTCTATATTGATTAAAATTTTTAAAAACTTGGCTTTGGTAAATCCAATGTTGCTGTTATGGTTACTATTTCATTGGATATAGCTGTAAAGTGGCGGAGTTTGTAGAACTACAGGAAAAAAGAAACTCAGAAACTGAAAACCCACTGAATTTCAGATATTCCTGATAGTACATTTTGACAGACTGAGATAAAGGACACCTTAAGCCAGATTTTGATTGCAAGCCGCTACTTAACATGAGTAGTGGTGCTGGTGAAGACATCTAGGACAATTATTATTTCAACCTCAGTGTTAGCTGTTGAACACAGTATTTTGATGTAGTATGTGTCTGGATGTATTTATTTATATATTTTTATTGCAAATATATTTTTGGGTTTTAAGTTAATAACTCACTTTTATTTTTAATATTTGAATGGGAAGTTACAACGGCAGCGATGACATTAATTACTGTTGGATGTCTTTTAAAAAAGGATACTGCCTTGGCAATCAGTGATGGAAGGCAAAGTAGCATATTGACATAGACATGCCACACAGTTATTAATCCCTCTGTGAACGGCACTCACAGAAGGGTGGTAATTGCTAAGTAGGATATTAAAAATGTCCAACTAATAAAGCAACGTATTAGATGTTTCAAACATTTTAATCAAATGCTACATGTATTTCATCTAAAAAAACAGCAATAATTTAACTGGGGTTCTCATGGAAAACACATTAATTTTTAATGGAAGGATCACTGTTGCTTCATAAATTCATAGTTCCCTAAATATTAGCCTGAAACTGTTCTACTTAGTCATACAGCTGCTGGCTACAATGTATTTTAAAGAACTGTATTATCCTAGCAGTAATTTCCTTCAGGGAGCACCTGAGGTAAAATAAATCAACTTCCCTAAACTATCTTCAGAGCCCTAACAAGCAGAAATAGGGCAGAGTCACCTCGAATATCTTTCTCCACTCTGTCTTTAGGAAGCACATACACATCAACAGCACTGGAGACACTGGGACAAAAACATACACTGGAATGAATCAGCATGGAAACCTGGTATATATGCCATATTATGAATTGTTCAACTTCACATTTGTGTTTTCCACCTTGTTTCCGGGTAGAAAAGTACAGTTCTCCAGAGAGGAAAAAATCAGAAGGTTGCACAGAAGTAAGTACTCTTAATGTTTCTTTATCCCATTTTAATATAGAATCAAAATCCTCAAGTACACATACTTCCAGTTACATTATCAACAGGGAGCACTCTCCAAGTCTCCTCTGAGTTTCATGAGTGTGGGACGACAAAGAGAATTTGTAGATGCCTAGAAGGAATAGTTCTAGCACAAACACTTCCTACTTTACAAGTCTAGTGTGTCATATGTTCCAGTTGTTAATTTGAACAATCCTGTGTATTAGTCACTAAGAGGGCAGGTAAGCAGCAGGACATTTTAAGGTTTTGCCACAGCCAGTGGTGGGCAAACCCATCATCACTCTAATGGCAGTTTGCATTTTTTGTTAGATGAAACCTTTACTAGCTTTCTTGGAAACTTTCAGGGACTTTGTCATGGAGCTCACATCTGGAGAAACTCCACATCTGGGCCTTCAGGCCCATTCTCCAGTGACACTTGTCCCAATCATTATGTTCCTTAGGTCCTACCTGGCTTGCCTCTGCCCTCCTGTTTTGTATCTACAAAGCCCAGGCAGAATCCCACAGTGTCCTTGCAGGCTTGCAGCAATATATCTATCTCCAGTATGCAGATCCCGGCCTTGCTCAGATGTTTTCCAGCTGAATATGGAGTATCCCCAGGGATTAAGATTCCTTGACCTCTTTGGACAATCTGTTCCAAAATCTTCATACTCTCATTATGACGTTTTTTGTAGTATTTTCTCCTTGTATTTTTGCAGAAGTTTTCTACTGGACTAGCTCTAGGATGTCAGTGTCTTTCTTGTACTATGAAGCCCAAAGCTGCCCTGATTATTTTTCAGTATTCTTTTCTCCAAGATCAGAGCTCATATTTTTAGAGCCAAAGCACATTATATGTGCTTCACGTGCAGAGTCATATGAAACAGGACTGTTAAGAGGACAAGTGCTCCATGAAAACCACCAGCCAGTCAGTTTACTCTCTGAAGGCAGGCAACAATTTTGAAGACAGGAAAGATCAGAATTGAAAGTAAGTAATTAGACTGTGATTGCAGCAATGATGATCATTAGGGAGAATAGTAGTAAATGCCTAGGAAACGTGTGAATCACGTCTGATGTTTATGCCCTCCCTGTTAGGTGATGCACACGGTAGTACTCATAAGAATATGAAACCTATCTCCTCCAATGTCTTTTCACCTCTTTCTATGAAGCAAGTTGAAATAGAAAATCACTTGGATATTTAGGTATTTAGAAAAATGATCCTCCAGAAACATACAAATGGAAAAAGTCCTCTAAACATTTGCTAAATACAGTTTGTTTTTTTATAACACCAACTTAATAGTTTTAAAATGAATTTCTTTTCTTCATAAATTATATTTAAGGTCAAGATCAACATCAAAAGTAAATTGGGAAAATAAAATACTGTCTTGAATCAGCTTCCTGAAAAAATGATAGCTAATTTATGTGCTAATGTAACAAATTCTATGTCAAAGTTTTCAACATTTTTGTTATCCTACATCCTAAAGTGGCAGGTTCAAAGTGGTGAAGAATCATAAGGATCATGGAAAAGGACAGATCATGATAAGGCATCTTGCTGTTGAAGGGTTTTGGGATGGAGACACATGTTCAAAGGATTTGAATCAAAATCTAAAACAGATTAAGTGCACTGAGGAATAAACAATAATGTTTGGTGCTACAATTTTTTATTCAATTCTCAGACTTAGTGGCCAAACACTGCAATTTATGAAGGCTACAACAGTTTTCTTTTTCCCTGAATTATATCACTGTATTCCCCATATTTACTTTTCAGCAGAGAAAAATACTTTTCGGTTCCTGAAAGCTATGAATTGTTTTCAGATAGAGGACGATAGAGACCTCCTTTCTCTGTCTGAGAAGAGCTGATATTGACAGTAGAGTGGGGCAGCAGCGTAGCAGAGCTTGTTCTTGGACCGATTTCCATAGCCCCTGGGAATGTACTGTAAAGAATTTCAGTAAACAATTATGCTTGCACAGATTCAAGCTGCTACAAATCACTTCACTTCTTGTTCTTAAACAACACTATTTAACTTACCCACTACATACTTTTGGCAGGCTGTGGCAGGGAGAGTGGGGGAGAGACAGCTGTATTGCAGTTTCACTCTCTTTAAAGCTTTCAACACTTTCCAATGTTTCGGTGCCAGAATCACTGCATACTTCAGACCACACCTCAATATGATTTCTTCCAGACATTTTGTAGTAAACATGACATATGAGTAGATGAAGAGTCAGAATTTAGAAAGGGAGTGGACCTTGAGACATTCATGACACGCTCCTGCATGCATCGAGGTAGGGCAATAAACTGCAGAGGACAAGAAATTTGACTATGGCCCAAGAGATAACATTATCAGTCAACAAAAAAAAAAGCACTATGTGTTATTTTACTTTGGGGAACACCACTGATAAAAGATATTAAATACATATTTATGTTATAATACTATGAAGAATTGAATATAGAGTAGATATATGAAGTGAAACCAAAAAAGAGCGTGAGCAAGGACAGGATGAGTTTCCTTCCAGCTTGAGGATAAGAGTTTCATATTTAAAGAGAAAAAAGCACAGCAACGTTTTCAAACCCAATTCACTGAAGCTCATTTTCAAAATGTTTTGAAACTTCAACTTTATGGGGTTATTTCCAAAAGTGCAAAAGGTTTTGAAGACTTTCAAAGAAACCTATAGGTGCTAGGTGTCAAAATCCCATTTCCCTCAGATTTATAAGCTTAATACCACCATTGTTCCTCTACTTTCCTAGACAGTGAGAAGCACAAGCCACGTTGAAAGACAATAAAACATATAAATTTCTGGTCTAGGCTTTACATTTTAGTACCTGTTTCACTGTCATAGAATCATAGAATGGTTTGGGTGGGAAGGGACCTTAAAGATCATCCAGTTCCAACCCCCCTGTCATGGGCAGGGGCACCTC